>NC_060141.1:82195621-82358121 GCF_021461385.2 Schistocerca piceifrons
GCCGGATATGTTTCCGATGCGATAAAGATCCAGTTGTTCTCAGTTTATCATACACATATTTAAATGTACGACGTGTAGGGTGAGTATGGTGAGGATATCTTTCAGCGTATAAGCCTGTAGATCTCACTGAATTTCGTTGGAATTCTCCATAAATGAGAAGCATACCGACTTGTTCTTCGAAGGAATACATCATTCACATTCGCTTGATTCGACGATACTAGTCTTACCGTTCCTATTAGTGTTATATTGCGAAACTGTCGAATGATGTTTACATGTCAATGGGTCGTTAGATGGATACGCCCTATTCGGCGAATATTTACTATTTGCACGATATACCTCCTAACAGCAAAAAACCAATGTCATATTATGGCCCCCGTTGTCCCATGTAACATCTGTCCCACAAACATTTCAGCTAATATCATACTTTTTCTAGGTGGCAATAGTTAGTACCTCACCCTGTATACAGGGTGAGTCACCTAACATTACCGTAGGGTATATTTCGTAAACCACATCAAATACTGACGAAT
This sequence comes from Schistocerca piceifrons, assembly GCF_021461385.2. NCBI lineage: Eukaryota > Metazoa > Arthropoda > Insecta > Orthoptera > Acrididae > Schistocerca > Schistocerca piceifrons. The sequence continues at coordinate 82,196,149 of NC_060141.1, forward strand.
CGATTCCACAGACAGAACGTGAGGAGAGGGGCTAGTGTAATTGATTAATCATCATCATCATCATCTTGGACAGTTTCCAGCCACTGGCTGGGTCTGTCGGGAACACAAGCCTCTCCATCGTGTTCTGTCTTTCCACTATTCCCCCTCTTCCACCTTTGTCCAGTTCTCTCCTCTTCTCGTCACACATTCCTTCACTCCCTTCACCCCTCTATCTCTTGGTCTTCCCCTGGGCCTCTTCCCCTCCAGTTGCAGATCAAACATCCCTCATCCATTCTCTTCATGTGTCCATACCACTGCAGTCTTGATTTTTCTATCCTGTCCTGTACTGGTTCCTCCTTTAGTCTTTCCCTCACATACACATTTCGCAATCTGTCTCGTCTTGTTACACTCAACCTGCTCCTCTGGAACTTCATTTCACTAGCCTGTATTCTACTTTTGTCGCTTTTGTGCATTACCCATGTCTTACTTCCGTATGCCAATACGGGGACAAAGTAGGTTCGGTATATAATTCCCTTGGATTTCTGTGGCACCTCCTTGCTCCAAATAAGCCCCCTAATGCATTTGAAAAACTGCCCTGCTTTTCTGCACCTTTCATTTATTTCCATTGCGTTTCCCCCCTTACTTTCAATCATGCTTCCCAGGTACTTGAAGTTCTCTACCACTTGTAGTTTTTCCCCTCCACAAGTTATATCCACATTTGGCCTATTCTTCTTCCTTGTTGTGACAATTATTTCACTTTTCTTTGCAGAGAAATGCATTCCATATTGTGCTGCCGTTGCCTCCCATACATCTAACTGCTCTTGCACCTCCTTCTCGCAATTTCCCCATAACATCAGGTCATCGGAAAAAAGCACTGCTTTCATTTTATGATCTCCAATTGCACCTGATACTTGCTGTAGGATTTCATCCATAAGAATAATAAACAATGAAGGCGAAAGTGCACTTCACTGTCGCAGCCCATTTTCCAGCTTGAACCATGCAGTACGTTCCCTACCCACTTTCACTCAACTCTCACTTCCCTCATACATTTTTCTGACTTTTTGTGTTATCTCTTCATCTATCCCTTTTGCGTTCAGCACATCCCAGAGCTTGTCCCTATAGATACTGTCATACGCCTTCTCAATATCTAAAAAGGCCATGATTAAGTCCTTCCCGTACTCATAGTGCCTTTCCTGCAGTTGCCTTACCGCAAATATGAGGTCCGTTGTTGATCTTCCCGGTCTGAAACCATACTGCTCCTCTTGCAGTCTACTTTCAATACTGCTTCTTATTCTCTACTCCAGGTAATTGGTTAATACAAACCATAAAAAAATGCACGGAAGTATGTTTTTTAACACAAACCTACGTTTTTTTAAAATGGAACCCTGTTAGTTTTGTTAGCACATCTGAACATATAAACAAATACGTAATCAGTGCCGTTTGTTGCATTGCAAAATGTTAATTACATCCGGAGATATTGTAACCTAAAGTTGACGCTTGAGTACCACTCCTCCGCTGTTCGATCGTGTGCATCGGAGAGCACCGAATTACGTAGGGACCCAAAGGGAACGGTGATGGACCTTAGGTACAGAAGAGACTGGAACAGCACATTACGTCCACATGCCAACACCTTTTTATTGGTCTTTTTCACTGACGCACATGTACACTCTTTGACATAAAACTCGACCGGCGGCCGACCGTTTCAGAGGTTAAGTCCGCGCCGATCGCGACATGGGACAATATAACTGGCCAACTCGCTAATTCTCTAAGTCCGGTTATCTGCACAATCTGGCAACACTGCAGACTGCGGCACTTCCTGGAGGAAAACTTGTCCCATGATAGAGAAACACAAGGCTGGTTACGCATGTGGTCTAGCGGTAGCGTGCGTTGTTTCTGTTCGTAATGTCAGTGGATCGAGAACAGCTGGCATAAAATATTTTTATAGCCTCTTCTGTCTGAATGCTGAAGACGTGAATGTAATGGTAGCGCAGATTCAATCTATTTCGCTTTCTGACACACCGATATCAAAATTATATCCATAACGATTTTGCGGCAGATTTCCTGCAGACTGTCCTCCTCTGGACGCCGTATGCGGCAAAGCTCCGGGATCCATTTGCTGGCTACCGGCAGCGGCCGTGGCGACAGCAGCGGCGCTGCACTCCCCCGTTCTTTATCGAAAGCGCCTGCTCCCGCTCATCGCTTTTGATGATTTAAAACGCTTTATTATTAAATGTTGCTCCACAGAAAATTTCTACGATTTCCATTCACGCTCAAAAGCAACGGAGACAGACGCCCTGATTAGTAGGCGGGTATTATATTACATTAATCGGCAAGAGCTGAGTATGGCCCGAAATTAATTTTATAGACTGGGACGAAATTAAACCACCTCGCTACATTCGATGAATTTATAAATGCTTCATACCTCGTTTCTTTTCCTTTCAAACTCAATTATTTGTGCAGCTTTTGGTCAATGTTCGGATGTTATCGTCAAGCCGGGGTGAGCGTCTGTGGTGTAAAGTGTATTACAGTTCTTGTTTCATTCCTTATGGTAACTCTATGCGGTAAACTGTGTGAATACCTTGCAATGCATGCTCTGTAGCAGTGCAGGAACACTGCACATTTGGAGTTCCATGTATGGGTTCATGAAGTATTTAATGTTGATCGGAAGTGACAGTTAAGGTCATCAGATTTAGACCAGAAAAATTTGTCGTTTTGGAGGTTTCAGAGAACGGAAAGGAATTGCTAACGCCGGTGTTAGAAAACGTCTACAGTTAAATGCTATTGCAAAAATTTAGAAGAGGGGAACTATATTAATCAACATGTGCACTTCATAAACAACCTTCTGACATGTTAGACCTATATGGCGAACAAAACTCAAATTTATATCGTTGACAGTCGCTTTGAATCTTTTCAGGATCTATTTTACAGTGAAGCACCTTGGCATTTGCAAAGCACACATCCATGATATTAACTTAATTTACTAAGTCGAATCGGACGAAGATTGATGTTTAAAGGCATTCTTCAGATTTCGTATAAAGAATTTTTACTAGCCGTTTGCAACTCCATTAATTAAAATGGAAAATAAAAGGTTGTAGTCAGCGGCTTCCACCGAGATTGGAACTGCTACGTCATACAGTACGACCACCGCAACGCACAAGGGAACATCTTTTTTTTAATTTTGCTTTTTTCCTCGTACTTTTTTTGACGATTACCCCTTTTTTCCCCCTCATTTTAAAGCCCCTTAGGAAAATGGCAATAAAAAAAGAAACTAAGTGCCACCGCCACTTTTCATCCTATAACAAAAAAAAAAATTCTGGTCCACTTCAGGCGTTGGCTCCTGACTAAACCTACCCCAAGAGCTGCCTATATACCAGGGCTATCATTACAAACAAAACAAAATCTTCCTTTTTCTGAATTTTATATTTCAAATGGTTCAAATGGCTCTGAGCACTATGGGACGCAACTGCTGAGGTCATTAGTCCCCTAGAACTTAGAACTAGTTAAACCTAACTAACCTAAGGACATCACAAACATCCATGCCCGAGGCAGGATTCGAACCTGCGACCGTAGCGGTCTTGCGGTTCCAGACTGCAGCGCCTTTAACCGCACGGCCACTTCGGCCGGCCAATTTTATATTTATTTTGATTTTTGTTTTGTTTATATTTGTTGTGTTATTGTCTGTATTTTGGGTGGCGGACAACGACATAATGACGGTCGTTGAGGTATGTCCAAAAATCGAGTACAGAGTCTACAGTTTGTCCAACTAGGTAGTGAATGGCACGTCCGCGAATCCAATTCACAGCATTGGTCTTTGTCCGAGGAAAATAGTCACGTCCCGGAACTAATAATGAAAGGGGAGTATTCCGATTCAGAATGTCCCGCGTTAGAAAAGCCACAATATGACGGAGAAGCCCCAAAACGCAACCTTAAAACACACAAACAGGTGTTACTTATGTGAAGAACGCCGTTCTTGGACTCCAGAAATTAATTATACTTTCTAAGTGTCTCATCTTACAGTGGATTCTATCGTACGAGTCTTCGATGTGGAAAACGAATGTCAAGTGAATTTAGCGAGGTAACGCCGGCCTACACCCGGAAGTAAATGCACTATCAGAGTGTTGACAAATACTTGCTACGACGCTGCCATTTCTCGGTTCTCTTACGAGGCAGCTCTTCAGCGAAATGCTTGCCGTGATTCTCCGATACGGTCCTTCAGAGTGGAGACGCGCGCGCACGTTTGGTTTTTATGCGGCGTTCTCCCCTGATGGTTTCTGACGTCGCCTTGTGGGCTATGTCTGCATTTGAGACATTCAATTATCATTAATCCAGAATGATACAAGTTTCAGCTTCCGGCGTGGAAGAAGGCTGTTGACGCCAACATTATATCATTTCAACGTAGGGAAAGCAGAACGGGTCATTCAATGTTTCTCATTCAACATAAAGCATGTGAGATAATTTACCGTAACGTTCATAATCATCTAAAAATACAAACGAAGTAAAAATACATCTGAAGCTTATTCGAATTGAATATAATATAAGATACCAAACGCTTTGCACCTCGATGTCGAATTTGTCCACGTGCAATCTTTTGCAGCATACAAAAAAATGAAGAAATATGTTGGTACGGATGGAAGTAAGGAGAGACGTAGTCAACAAATATTCGATTCCTCATGGAATTCATTTCATTTGAGACGTAAGAAGAGTTAAAGCGGAATATTACTTTCGTTAACACGAAAGATATGCCGCACATATTGATAGCGAGGAAGTCTGCGTCTTCATACGTTTCCTCCTTGAAATCTGTATGCTCTCTTATATACTAAGTAGCCTGATCATTGTTTCAGTAATGTTACCCTCTTGTTTGACCCCGTCACAATGAACAGATTCCAAATGCATGTCTCTGCATGAAAGTAGCTGTTCGAACCCTCCCTGGGTAGCTTTTTGTGTTTTATTGCTTGGAATTCCTGAAGCAGACCACTGTGCCTTCTCCCCTTGTGGGTTAGGTCCCAAAACTAAACCGCTTTTTATCCAATGGCATAATTTATTCAGACAGCATCAGCACAAGACTGTCAAACAAAGCCTTCCATTTACAGTTGCAACACTCTAACCAGCACTGACTGAAGTGTAATCCACGGTCATGGTCCGAAATTAGCAGCTGTCTGCTACTGTGGCAAAGTCCGTACTACACTTTCGATTCCGCAGCACCATTTTATCTGGTAACACTGTGTAGTTGCAGAGTTGTGCCAGCATGTCTGTCCTCACACTGTCAACTTTATATATCTCACTTCTCCTGCAGCGTTGATCACGAGGAGCAGACGTAAATGAGTATTCTGCATGACGTAACATTCAGTATTCCCTTCTTTCATAGCCACTCTTCATGTGCATCGATACCAAATAGGAATGTGAAAACTCTTGCGAGTGAGAGAATGACAATAACAATCGTAACAAGAACACTCAAATAATGAATGATGTTTATTCCAACGCAGAACGAGTATGGCTTTAAATATAAAAATCTATATCTATATCCATATCTATTGATCTTTGAGTTGGCACAATTTTTAGCATTTAGTTACTGAATTTAGTTCGGGATGTTTGCAGCGAAAAGGAAAAGTCGGTACTTCTCGCTAGTGTAATATAATGTGAACCAGCAACTACCCTTTCCTTAGAACACGACTCAAGCAGGTCCCCAAGTAGGTACCAAGGCACTGCTGCATTCTGTTCCCTGACGTTGCTCTGATGACGGTTAATGCAGATAGTTCCGATTATGAAATACAAAACGTATTGCAGGTTAGTTCCTAGGAGAGTAACATTAAATTTGCGTTGTAGACGGCACATGAACGTGACGACTATCCATATTACTCATCAATATAAAAAGACAATATTATGGGAATTTAGCAGGATTACTCAACATGAATTCTGAAATTGGTTGACTGACCGCACAGGTGCTAAACGTCGTCAAGTGTATACGATGTCCTAATCGCATTCGTAATATGAAGATCGTCTTCGACAGCTCGCAACTTTCACATTGCTATATCCACCCTACTCCAGACAGCCCTCGGTGGAGTTGCACTAAGTTGCCGATGCAATGTAAGGCCTTCAAACCGACAACAGACCACATATTGAAAAATACAAGCGAGTTCTCTTGCAGCGTAAGCTTATTGTAACTAATCTAAAAATTATTGGACAGGAACATTATCCTATTCAAAAAAAGCTTTCCAGCAGGTCCTCTAATCGCTCCTTGGTACAGTCGTTTGACTATTGAAAATGGTTCCAACAAGTCACCACTAGAAAACACCGCTCTGTACCGCAATAACTCAAGATGTAAAGTAATACCACGATACTACAAATATCAGGGAACACCTTATCACAGATAAGACTGTCCTTAAGGCTTGTAAGCTCACATTTATTACAATAAATGACATACCTGAAATGTTACCACTCATTATTACGTTAGATTGGTAATGCACGTAGTAAGTTCGTCGTATCCATCATTTCCTCTTCAAAGTAACATACCGTACTTATTATTTAACACAAAATGACATTAAAAATTTAAGTTATTCACGAGCAGCTAGTTGAGAATATGTATGAACTTCAAATGACACGACGAACCGTCTTGTTCCGCATATGGATTCAAACCCAGCTCATGAAGACTAAGCAAAGATTTCGTTACTGACCGAAACTAACAGTCATTCCTGATTAAGCATACAGAGAGTGATATACCTCGATTTTAGACAGTATTAGTTAGCAAATATCAACTTTAAATTGCATAACGTAAACATGTTTAACAGACGCGAATTCCAACACATCATCTATTGTCCCTGTTAACGAACTACGAGAGATGTTAAATATTGCTTCTTCACAAGTAACTTACTTGAAATGCCGTGAGGTAAAGCTTTGTGTTGGACAGGGATTCGAACCCAGAACCTAATCGGATTGCTATCGAAGCACAGTCAAATGTGACATATCGGATTTTCGCGGCAGTAGCTAGATGTTTTAACTGAAATGACGAGACTAAACATTAATTTTTTCCTTCCCAGGACTCCTACCCGGCACCTATCGCTGTTATATTCTAGAGAAAACGAACGTCCCCCGCGGGTCCGGGGATTAGAATAGGCCCGCGGTATTCCTGCCTGTCGTAAGAGGCGACTAAAAGGAATCCCTCTTCCTCACGGGGTTAGTTAGCGCCTGCGTCCGGAGACGAACGTTCCACGACCTCTATTTGCGGTCATTTTGCTTTTTCACTTCTCGTTTCTTCCTACCTTTGGTTGGTTCCTTTCTTTGCTCTTCTCCACCTCACTGTCTTCCTTACTCTTTCCCCTGCAAAATCTCCTTGCCTTCTTATTGCCTTCTTCTCCTTGCCTTCTCATTGCCTTCTTCTCCTTGCCTTCTCATTGCCTTCTTCTCCTTGCCTTCTCTGGTCTCCGCCTCGGCGTTTGAGACAGTCTGTCCTCTCTCTCTCTCTCTCCCTCTTTCTCTCCTTTTTCCTCTTCTTCCTTCCTCCCTGTGCGCACCTGAAGGCCGACCCACGCGTTCGCACGCGTAGCCGGTGACGGGGTAACGCGTAATTCCCCGCCCTGGGTAGACATGTAAGGCACGCGCGTACCCCCTGGTAAAGGCCAGGCCCGGGGAGGGGTGATTGCCTGAGCTGATACCTTCTGACCATGCCGATTGGTCCCTCCGTCTGTTTCTCGGGAGGTGTGACCTGAGGTGTAAACATTCACCTAAGGCGGGAGTGCCCTCTGAGAGTGTCCCCACAAGGAAGGAGCGCGCCATCGGAGACGCTGGCAATCATGGGGGATTCCTCCGCAATGGATTTCACTCCATCTCTCTCGACTTCTGCCCAAAAACGGAAACATGACCAGCCACCAGTGACAAAAGTACTACCGCCTGCCCCACAGTTCCTCGTCGTTTCTCGATCTGAGGACGGAAAGGATTTTTCCTCTGTCAACCCTTTCGTTATCCAGAAGGGCGTAGATGCCATAGCCGGATCTGTCAAATCTTGTACCAGGTTGCGTAACGGTACCTTATTACTAGAAACTGAGAGCGCCTTTCAGGCACAAAAACTGCTTCGGGCCACACTCCTGTACACGTTCCCTGTCCGGGTGGAGGCTCACCGAACTTTGAATTCGTCTCGTGGTGTAGTCTATACTAGCTCCCTCGACGGATTGACTGACGAGGAGATTGAATCTTTCCTCGCTGAGCAGGGCGTCACGGCTGTCCATAGGGTCATGAAAAAGGTCAACAATGACCTTGTACCAACCCGGACACTTTTCTTGACCTTCGATAGTGTTAAGCTGCCATCGCGCATCAAGGCGGGCTACGAGGTTATTTCTGTTCGCCCCTATGTGCCGACACCTACGCGCTGCTACCAGTGTCAGCGTTTCAATCACACTCGACAGTCTTGTTCCAATGCGGCTAAATGGGTCACTTGTGGCAGGGATGCCCATGAGGGTGACTGTCCACCTCCATCTCCTCGTTGTGTGAACTGTCAGGGTGACCATGCCGCATCCTCCCGCGACTGTCCTGTCTATAAGGAAGAACGCTGTATCCAAGAAATTCGGGTCAAAGAGAAAGTGTCCACCTCGGCTGCTCGCAAGCTATTGGCTAGTAGGAAGCCCACGCTGCTCCCAGCGGGGAAATACAGTACTGTCCTCGCCTCTCCTCGGACTACCAGGGAGGTGGCAACCCAGACATGCGATCTGACCTTCAGCACCACGGTCGTCCGTTCGGCCAGAGCTAAGATCGCGCGGTCGACGTCTCCTCTTCCTCCCATCACCCCACAGACACCAGCCCCTTCATCAGCTTCTGCTAAGACGAAGACCCAGAAGTCAGATGCACGGGCCTTCAAGAAGGAACCGTCCCGTGCAGACTTCCTGCGTACCTCGACCTCCCAGCCTTCGACCGGTACTTCCACCAAACGTCCTTCCAAGAAGGCTCATAGGAAGCACAGTTCTCCTTCTCCGCCACGGCGCATTTCTTCTCCTGCGCCACCCAGCGGTTGCCGCCCCAGGCTGTCATCCGTTTCGCCTGGCCGCACCGCTGGTAGCCGAACATCTGGCCGTTCACCGGTGGAGGAAGCTCCCCCTCCCGGCCATCTTCCCAAGATGGCCGATGAACCTATAGACCCAATGGACGATGACTGTCCGCCTACTGATAGCGGCGGCAGTGCTCGCTCGAAGCCAGGCCCTCAGCGGCCTTCGAGGTGACCCCTTCTTTCATCTTCCTTTTCTTCTTACGATGGCACTTATTCACTGGAATATTCGCAGCATTCGCTCCAACCGAGAGGACTTGAAGTTGCTGCTCCGCTTGCACCGTCCGCTCGTCGTAGCCCTCCAGGAAACGAAGCTACGCCCATGAGATCAAATTGCCTTGGCACACTACACCTCTGTGCGTTTTGACCTACCCCCTGTGGTAGGTATTCCGGCTCATGGAGGGGTTATGTTGCTGGTCCGGGATGATATTTACTACGATCCCATCACGTTGCACACCGGCCTGCAGGCAGTTGCCATCCGCATTACTCTCCCCACTTTTACATTTTCCATTTGTACCGTTTACACTCCATCGTCATCTGCCTTTACCAGGGCAGACATGATGCAACTTATTGCTCAGCTACCTGCACCATTTTTGTTAACTGGAGACTTCAATGCCCACCATCCCCTTTGGGGCTCTCCAGCATCCTGCCCGCGGGGCTCCCTGTTAGCAGACCTTTTCAACCAGCTCAATCTTGTCTGCCTCAATACTGGCGCCCCTACTTTTCTTTCGGACACATCTCACACCTATTCCCATTTAGACCTCTCTATATGTACTCCCCAACTTGTACGCCGGTTTGAGTGGTATGCACTTTCTGATACATATTCGAGCGACCACTTCCCGTGTGTTATCCATCTCCTGCAGCATACCCCCTCTCCATGCTCCTCTAGTTGGACCATCTCCAAGGCAGACTGGGGGCTCTTCTCTTCCAGGGCGACCTTTCAGGATCAAACCTTCACAAGCTGCGATCGTCAGGTCGCACACCTCACGGAAGTCATTCTCACTGCTGCTGAATATTCCATCCCTCACCCTACTTCTTCTCCACGTCGCGTACCGGTCCCCTGGTGGACCGCAGCATGTAGAGACGCTTTACGTGCTCGTCGACATGCTTTACGCACCTTTAAACGCCACCCTACAGTGGCGAATTGTATCAATTATAAACGATTATGTGCTCAGTGTCGTCGTATTATTAAAGAAAGCAAGAAAGCCAGCTGGGCTGCTTTCACAAGCACCTTCAACAGTTTTACTCCTTCTTCTGTTGTCTGGGATAGCCTGCGCCGGCTATCTGGCACTAAGGTCCACTCACCAGTTTCTGGCTTGACGGTCGCGAGTGACGTCCTTGTGGCCCCTGAGGATGTCTCCAATGCCTTCGGCCGCTTTTTCGCCGAGGTTTCGAGCTCCGCTCATTACCACCCTGCCTTCCTCCCCCGCAAACAGGCAGAGGAGGCTAGGCCACCTAACTTCCGCTCCTCGAATCGTGATTGTTATAATGCCCCATTCACCATGCGGGAACTCGAAAACGCACTTGGCCGATCATGGTCCTCCGCTCCAGGGCCTGATTCTATTCATATTCAGATGCTGAAGAACCTTTCTCCTGCGGGTAAAGGTTTTCTTCTTCGTACTTACAATCGCATCTGGATTGAGGGACATGTTCCCGCATGCTGGCGCGAGTCTATTGTTGTCCCGTTTCCTAATCCGGGGAAGGACAAGCACTTGCCTTCCAGTTATCGACCCATCTCGCTTACCAGCTGTGTCTGTAAAGTGGTGGAGCGAATGGTTAACTCTCGATTGGTTTGGCTGCTCGAGTCTCGATGCCTACTTACCAATGTACAATGTGGATTTCGTAGGCGCCGCCCTGCTGTTGACCATCTGGTTACCTTGTCGACCATCATTATGAATAACTTCTTGCGGAAGCGCCCGACCGCGGCTGTGTTCTTTGATTTGGAGAAGGCTTACGACACCTGTTGGAGGGCGGGCATTCTCCGCACCATGCATACATAGGGCCTTCGCGGTCGCCTCCCTCGTTTTATTCGTTCCTTTTTAATGGATCGACAGTTCAGGGTACGTGTGGGTTCTGTCCTGTCAGACACCTTTCGCCAGGAGAATGGGGTGCCACAGGGCTCAGTTTTGAGCGTCGCTCTCTTCGCCATCGCGATCAATCCAATAATGGATTGCCTCCCAGCTGATGTATCAGGCTCCCTTTTCGTGGACGATTTTACCATCTATTGCAGCGCGCAGTGTACACGTGTCCTGGAGCGCTGTCTTCAGCGTTCTCTTGACCGTCTTTACTCCTGGAGTGTCGCCAATGGCTTCCGATTTTCTGCCGAGAAGACGGTCTGTATTAACTTCTGTCGCTACAAAGAGTTTCTCCCACCGTCCTTACGACTCGGTCCCGTTGCTCTCCCAATCGTGGAGACAACAAAATTTTTAGGTCTTACATTTGACAGGAAACTTAGCTGGTCTCCACATGTGTCATATTTGGCTGCCCGTTGTACCCGTTCTTTAAATGTCCTCCGTGTTCTCAGTGGTATGTCGTGGGGAGCGGATCGAACCGTCCTGCTTCGTCTATATCGGTCGATCGTCCGCTCCAAGCTGGATTATGAGAGCTTCGTATACTCCTCTGCACGGCCATCCATCTTACGCCGCCTCAACTCCATACAACATCGGGGTTTACGACTTGCGATCGGAGCGTTTTATACTAGTCCCGTAGAGAGTCTTCATGCTGACGCTGGCGAATTGCCACTCACCTACCGGCGCGATATACTGCTTTGTCGGTATGCCTGTCGGCTACTGTCAATGCCCGACCACCCGTCTTATCGTTCCTTTTTTGACGACTCTCTCGACCGTCAATACGGGTTGTATGTCTCTGCCCTGCTACCCCCTGGAGTTCGCTTTCGTCGCCCCTCTTCAACACCTTAATTTTTCACTCCCTGCAACCTTTCGAGTGGGCGAGAGCCACACGCCACCTTGGCTCCAGGCTCAGGTCCGCGTTCACCTTGACCTCAGCTCGCTCCCAAAAGAGGTTACCCCCGGTTCGGTCTACCACTCCTGTTTTGTTGAACTTCGTTCGAAGTTCATCAATATGACCTTCATTTATACAGATGGCTCCAAGACCAATGACGGGGTCAGGTGTTCTTTTATTGTCGGGGCACAAAGTTTCAAATACCGGCTCCATGGCCATTGTTCGGTCTTCACAGCTGAGCTCTTTGCCCTCTACCAGGCTGTTCTTTACATCTTCCGCCACCGACATTCTGCTTATGTCATCTGCTCCGATTCCCTGAGCACCATCCAGAGCCTCAGTGATCCGTATCCGGTTCACCCTTTCGTGCACCGGATCCAACGCTCTCTTCAGCAGCTGGTGGACGTCGGTTCTCCGGTTAGCTTTATGTGGGTCCCTGGCCATGTCGGTATCCCTGGGAACGAAGCTGCAGATGCCGCGGCCAAGGCTGCGGTCCTCCAGCCTCGGACAGCTTCTTGTTGTGTCCCTTCATCAGATTGTAGCAGGGTTATTTGTCGGCGCATTTTATCGCTGTGGCATGCCGATTGGGCTGCACTTACAGACAACAAGCTTCGGGCCTTGAAACCTCTTCCCGCGGCTTAGACGTCCTCCTCCCGCCCTTCTCGGCGGGAGGAGGTCGTTTTGGCCCGGTTACGCATTGGACACTGCCGGTTCAGCCATCGCCATCTGCTGACCGCTGCGCCGGCGCCGTTCTGCCCATGTGGGCAATTGCTGACGGTCCGCCACATTTTAATGTCCTGTCCGGATTTTAACACACTGCGTCTAGATCTTAACCTGCCATGTACTTTAGATGCCATTTTAGCGGATGACCCACGAGCAGCTGCTCGTGTTCTTCGTTTTATCAATTTGACAAACCTCTCTAAGGACATTTGATGATGCTGTTTTTTAATCCTATGCCTGTCAGTCTGTCTTTTATCGTGTTTTCCCTTTTAGTTGTTGTTTTAAACTTGTGCCTCGCGGTGCATTCTTAACGTAGTCAGGGCGCTAATGACCATTGAAGTTGTGCGCCCTAAAACCACAAAAAAAAAAAGAAAACGAACGTTAAATATGGGTTTGTTGCGCCAGCAGTGATATGTGAGCATGTTTGAACTAGAAATAATATGACGAAGAATAGAGCCCCACATATATCGTTGTTGACTACACACGAAGAGACGTCAGCTACCGAATTTTTCTCCACCAGCTGCTCAGAATAACATCTTGAACTTACAGTCATCTCGCAAATAGTTCTGTGTCTCACTGGGAGTTAAAAACGTCAGATATCGTTAGTGTTGACAACGAATGAAAATACATTAAAAATCAAAATTCTTATCCACCAGCAGATAGGTGTTCTCATGCTAGAGCTTGATAATACATAATTAAATCTTTAGTGCCGGGCCAGGATTCGATCCCATTCACGCGTAGTATGTGGAGATGTTGAGGAATCTGCAGTTTTGAACAAACAACAAATTGCGAAAATTTTGTACTTGGACAGCTTAGAATGAAAATACTTCTGTTTATTTCAAAGGGAAATAATAGATTTTCTAAAACATTGTCTGTCATACACAACTTGAAACAGGTCATGTCGACCAAATCATAGGGAAGAACTGACAGCGACGTATATCGGAAGGCAGTAAGATCTCTTGCCTTTTGGTTTGTCAGTACTCGATAGCCATTTCTAGGTGCAAGTAAATGACGAAAGGCAGCGCTTTTTTGTCATCAAGAAACGTCTTCGTCAATTACTTTAGTTTTAATGTAATCTACAGTAAGAGTAATTGCTGATGTTTGATATTAACATGAATAGGATTCAGTAGACAGGGAAAGAACCTGTTCTTGGGAGACTACTTCTATAGTAACCAAAAGGCATTTAATGATCTTCAAGCACTTGTGTTCCAGCAGCGGTATGAATAAAATGATAGTAATAATAACAGTAATAATCGAATTATCCGTCAACTTCACACTTCATAGTGGATTTTCTCGAACTAAGAAATTTGCTGAATTTGTGAAAAATCAAAAAGGGCCTCACATCCAGCCTATGATGCCTAGAAGAGTCTTTACATCCTGCTGACATGAGACTAGCATAATCTCTGCGTCAGAAGCTTGCTTCTACTTAACCATTTAATAGACTCGCATTTTTTCCACCGTGATTAATTTTGTAAGCTAAGCACATCATCCATTACAGCACACTCCAGGGGCTGGGAAATGTGGCCACGATGGTCTGGTGGAACGAACTATCACAGGTGCAATGCGTGGGTTCAGGCATTTGCTTTTGAGAGGCACAAACAGATTTATTTTACCTCTGGTAACCTCAAGAGAAAGACGTTATAATCCAGAATCAGCATTAAGCATCACGTTCCTTCTTTACCAACTGGGCAGAGCCAGTTTACGTTGGGAAATGACATAGCGGAAGTCACTGTAAACAGAAATACAGTCCCCAGTAAGCTTACTTACATTAGCAAATTTTATTTTATTTGATGAACCGATAGCCATTTAAAGGGACAGGGCTCTTAGTTTACTTGTACTTGATTGAACTAGAGACGTTGAAAAATTTGGTGCTGGACTGTGATTCGCATTCGTATCTCCTCTTTCGAGGATCTGAATCTCTCGGAACAGTATAGTTCAATCATTTCGTTCCTTTTCCCAAGACTGCAGTCTTCTCTAGGTCTCCTCCAAAGGTAAATATGTGGGTCCGAATCCTGATCCAGTACAAAAATATTCATAATTTCATTTCCAGCTCTATCAAGTGCACACCCACCTGCTAGTGAAAATTAACGCGCATTTTCAATGTCTGTTCATGTGTTGCCAACAATCGCAACAGGTGTCGTTATTTCTGGTCAAACACGCACACATCTTACTGTTCGTGAGTAAGAAACTGATACTTAAGCTACATTCGTGGATGCACGGTAGGTGTGCAGTTCGATTGTCTCTTAGGCACAAAAGTTTGTATCCTTATTTTAGATTGAGACACCTAGCGGCGCGTAAGAAAAACCGATACGTAACATTTGATTTTTCTTAGTTAACAATCCGATTACGTGTTGGGTTTGTATCTCCGTCACAGAACTTCACATCATGCATTTCATCTTTAAATGCATGCACACTTTTGTTACTTCAGAATGGAGGTATATCAGACATCTTTCGTGGTTAGATAACAGGGACGAAAGGGTCTTGATAGGAGTCACGGTTTATTACAAAACTTGTCGTCTTTTATTTTCAAGTTTAGATTTTGTTACTGGTATTGGCAAAAATTTCGGTAATTCATGACTCTTTATGGCTAGTCATCAATATGATGTGATTAGATTAGATTACATTACATTAGATTACTTCTTGTTCCATAGATCATGAATACGACATTTCGTAATGATGTGGAACGTGTCATTACAATGAAAGATTTCTTTAAATACCATGATTCAATTTCTTTACAACAATTTTTTACACTCTCTCTCATTCTTTTTTGTCTCTCTCTCTCTCTCTCTCTCTCTCTCTCTCTCTCTCACACACACACACACACACACACACACACACACACACACACACACACACACATATAAACATTCTTTTTTATTTTTATTTGTTTGTTGTGCTCGACTATCGGCGAGGCACGAAAACGCCTGTGAATGAGTTTCTTAGTTTTGAGTACACTTACTAAAGAAATATAAAAACAACAATGAGAGTTACTGATTTATGATGCTTAGTTTGCAGTCAGTTCTGAGTATTATTAGTAACTACGCTCCAGTCCCTAAACCTAGTTACAGTAAGCGAGTCAGACGCATTACGTATTCCAGGCCGTAGCAGCCGCGACTTGGAGACACCAGCTATGGTCACTTCCCAGCCCGCTGTAGGATCACATCGGTTCGTCTTCTTCCTGCTGGTACTGTAACTGAGATTTGGCAACAAGGCAACGTATGTTTGGCAACTCTGTGATCGACGAGTTACTTCCTGGTGTGCACGGAATTAAGCCTCAAAGTTCACTTGATTTTACCTGTCATTTCCATTGAATAATCTGAGTTATTATCGCTTGAAGGGTAACAAAAGATTTTAAACTTACGGTTTTCAGCCCAGGAGAGTCGTTGCAGGTGGAAATCACAACTAATCTCGACCTTTAAATAGCGGTTTACGAGTTCTAGGCACTATTGCCGTCGTAAGAGGACGCTCAGACCCATATCTATTCGCCAGCTCTGTGGTAACGTGCTGACCTGTGGAAAAGCGCCTGTTATGGTTCGCAGTTCCAGTCTCACTGACTGCAACGTTTTTATCCCTTCTGTGAAAGAGCTACAAGGAGTCGGATTAAACATCAATAAGGAAATCGCAAGAAAATACTTTCGGCTCATAGTGCAATGTTGAAAAACTTACAATGCTGCACAACAGGTAACGCCTCTTTCCGCTGCTGACAAGCGAATTTTGGGTTTCTAGGAATACGTAACTATATTTATGAAATGCCACATTTGCATACCTCTTGAGTACGACACAGCATACCAACGAAACACAGACCCAATCAAAATCTAAGTGAGTAGTATTTTACTAATTCGTGTCGATAGAGGCACATTTGTGTACAGATACTCGGTTTTATTAAAACATACTTTCGTCGTAAGGTTATCGTGGTCAGTTTTATTTCATTTCTTATAATACAGTGCACAATTTTCGTAAGGTTTCCTTTAGTGTTGTTAAAACAATAGTAAACATGAGAGAGAAATTAATCATCAACGATATATGCGAATTCTCTGATGTTATCTATGACAGTATGACAATGCACGTGCAGTTTATTGATGACATGCATGTTCTGAGTTAAAGCTGTCAAACAAAGATTGAAGAAGAATAAAATCTCACTACCACATGACATCTAGTGTAGAAAATACTTTTCTGACATATTATGGCACGATGCGCTCTCCCTACACATATTCGAGATGCATCTGCTGCCTGCTGTCTATTATTTATTTATTTATTTATGCATTTATTTTACCTGGCAAGATTAGGGCCTTCAGGCCCTCTCTTACACCTAACCAGGCATAGTCAGATTCAACAAATTTCAGTGTCTACAGAAAATTAGGACATATAACATGTTATACAGTATTAATGTTAAAGAAAAAAAATAGAGATTATAAAAGTAGTACAATGATAATTATAACAATCAAAAAATAATTATAACAATCAAGAATAATAAAAATAATAATAATAATGATAATAATAATAATAATGACTATGTATATGAAAGTAAACATATTTTTCTTTTATGAGTGTCAGTCCTATTGCTAGTTGGGAATTTTCTCGTTATATTCTTGCAGCTTGTGAGTTATTCTCATCAAGCAGAGACATAAGACGATGGAATGGGGTGAAAGAGATATAGAAAAGGTAGATAGGTTAGAGGAAGAGAAATAGAATGGTAAAATTCGAAGCTATGATGGAGAGGAAAAAGAAAAAGATGAGGTGGGGCACAACAATGGTGGCTATACCGTCCCTAATATGTAAGTCTTAAGTTCCCTCTTGAATGTTGAGTGGTTTTGGATAAGACGCAGATCACAGGGGAGTGCGTTCCATAGTCGTATGGCTGAGATGGAGAATGACACGGAGAAAGATTTTGTGTTATGTAAAGGTACATCCAAGATGCTAGACGTATCCGATCTGGTATTGCGGTTGTGGAATGATGATAGGTGTTTAATGTAAGAAGATAAGTATTGGGGGCACCAGTGGCTAAGAAATCGATGAAGTAAGCACATCGTGTGGAGATCGCGTGCCTTATGTGGGCGTATCCAACCTAGCTGGGAGTATGAAGGACTGATATGATCATACAACCGTATGTTGCATACGTATCTAACACAAGCATTCATCACTAGCTCGAGGCATCTCGAATTTTCATTATTTGTGCCATGTTGAACTACATCACAGTAGTAAAGATTAGGCAAGACTAGTGTTTGGACTAATTTTTGTTTAACATGGGTTGGAAATATTTTTCTAAATTTTTGAATTGCATGTAGGGAGGAGAGCGATTTCCGGCAAGCTGTGACTGTTTGTTCTTCCCAGTTTAGGTGTTCATCCAAGATTATTCCAAGGTCTTTTACTGTTTTTTGGTATGGTAGTTGGGTACCATTGAGGAGTATTTGAGGGACTGTTTCGCGAAAGTACCGACTGATTAACTTTGGATGAGATATAAGTATGACCTGGGATTTCTTGGGGTTTAGTTTCAGACCTAGGTTCTGTGCCCATCGAGAAACAAAGCAAAGATCTGCGTTCATACTCGCTACTGCGTCAACAATGTTCTTGGGGCTTGCACTTATGTACAGTTGGATGTCGTCGGCATATAGATGGTAGTTGCAGGAGTGAATCACTGAAGAAATACCATTAATGTACAGTGAGAAGAGTAATGGACCAAGGACGGAGCCTTGGGGAACTCCAGAGCGCACGTTTTTCCATGATGACTTTTCCGACCCACAAATGACTTGTTGACTTCTGTTTTTGAGGTAGCTGTCGAACCAGTGTATTGCGTTGTTTGAGAAATTCAGCTGCTTCATTTTAATTAGTAATATATCAAAGTCAACAGTATCAAAAGCCTTGCTAAAGTCAAGCAGTGTTAGGATGGTAGCTTCACGTCTGTCCATAGCATGTTTAATGTCATCAGTTACTTTGATTAATGCAGTTGCTGTACTATGGTGCTTTCGAAAGCCTGACTGATATTTGTCATGGATGTTATGAGTTTTGAGGTAATCCGTCAGCTGTTCATGGACGATGTATTCTAGGGCTTTAGATATTGCAGGAAGTATGCTGATCGACCTGTAGTCACCTGGCGACTTAGGGTTGTCAGTCTTGGGTATAGGTTGAATTAAGCTTTGCTTCCACTCAGTAGGATATGTAATACTGACAAGAGACAGGTTGAAGATGTCTGTGATAACTGGAGTAATAGTGTTTACGACGTTCTTAATCATGCCAATGCCCACTCCATCATTTCCTACTGCCTCGGAAGAGATTCTCATAATTGCCTTGTGTATTGTGCCGGTAGTGACATGTTTTAGGAAAAACTTGTCTCTCGAGAGATTGATATCTTGGGGCTGGTAATTTGACGCTGCGTGGCAGTTTACGGCTGTTGAGAAGAAATCGTTTAATTCTTCTGCAGACGCTTGATAAACAGCGTCAGATCTTCGCTTCCCTATACCGAAACTGCGCAGCTTTTTCCACAGTGCAGCAGGTTTTGATATGCCGCATACGACATAGCGGGCATGTCTGATTTTGCCATTCCTCACGCTTTGCTTGGTTCTATTTCGGAGTTTCCTATAAGCTTCGTACGCCTCGGGAGTTGGGTTACGCTTGAAGGCCCTATGTGCAGCATCACGTTCATTCATTAACTGGCGTAATGCAGTGGTGAGCCACGGAGCGGGAGCTCTCTTTACCTTGACAGTGCGTTGAGGAGCATGTTTATCATACAGTGCAATAATTTTGCGGCATAATTCCCGAATTTTTCCGTCTAAAGTCGGTTCATTGCTTATATCATGCCAAGGGATGCCTGAGCAATCCTTTTCAAGAGCGTCATGGTTAACATTTTTTAGGTTTCTGTAGGTTACCAGGTGAGATTTTTCTTTGGTAGTATGTACTGAGTATTTTAAGAAAATCACGTCATGAGCAGAGAGTCCTGGAGCGGATGTCTGATTGACGCGAATTATTTTATCTGGTCGCTTTGTTGCTATTATATCTATGAGTGTATGGCTGTGTGGCGTGTGATGAGTTGGGTCCAGCGGTGTTAAACTCATATCATTGGAGTGGAACAGTCTCCTAAGTTTTTCTGCAGAGGGAGATTTTAACTGTAAGTCGATGTTTGTGTCGCCCATAATGATTATGTGTTCATACAGCGTCACGAGCGAGGACAGGGCAGACTGAAAGGAGGACATAGCACCGACGTTTGGAGGTTTATAGATTACTCCAATTAGCAGTTTCTGATTTGATGTACTTATTTCGAAAAACAAGAACTCTGCTTCTCCTTCGCCCTTTGCATCCGATGTGCATAGTATAGTAGGTCTCAGATCAGAGCGAATATAGGCACCCACACCACCCCCGCGTCGTGTTTCACGATCTGCCCTTAGGAGAGAGTAACCAGTGATTCGGATAGCGTCGGAAGATCCTGAACAGAACAAAATGTCACAGTAGTTAGCCCTTTTTCCACATGCGACTACATTGGGTTGAGAAGTGAAGGGAAGTATGTTCAAAGTTCCATTAGATTGACAACTTCAGCAGACAGCAGAATTGCGTTTTAAAAAATGTAGCACTAAATGTATTCGAACTCGCGACATCTTATCTACGCTACTAGCTGACACGTGGCTACAACAGCTCCAGAGCTCGACAACTATTCCTCCAGAACTTTTGGATTCCACAGCACTGTGAGATTATGCATATGGCCAGGTCTTGACTTCTGAGAGACAAACATTTACAGCTTTTCTTTTTTTTTACTGAACGACGTTTTCTACAAACAGATAGCGCAATAGAATAGCTCAAGTGGAAAGGAACACTTCCTATTTAAACTTCTGCATCCTACACTGTTGGCAGTTCTGTGTAGGTGGCAGTTACGTGATTTTATTTCGGTGATTACAAAATATAGAGTGGACTGTATGCACTGGGTAGCCGAGGCAGCTAGTTCATAGTGATTCGGTCAACCAAGTAAATGAATTTACTGAACATGGTGCAAATTACTACAGGACGCCTGTGTGTCAGAATTCTCATCCAGTGTGGCGCAACGGCGTTACGATAGAAAAATAAGAGAAGAGGATTTCGTGGTCTGTTGGACGGATGGTAGGTTGTTATACCTATGGTCTGGGTTGGATTCCCACTTCTGTCAATGATTTTAGATAGGGAGAGACAGAGTCAATTCTCTCCTGGCTACACCAAGTGAAGAAGGTGTAATGGCAGTGTGGTCTGAAAATTCACATTAAAGATGATTTTCCTTCTCTACCAAGTAGACGGTAGGTTGAACCACAATAAAGTCTGGAGTGGTGACATGTAGAAACTCTATCTCCAGTAACCTTTCTTATACTAGTTATTTATTTCAAGTGACGAAACAAACGCTATGTTTGGTCACAGGACACTTATTCTATCTTTTATCTGAGCTTCTGTATGTCGATAAGATTGGTTCTGAACTGGGAATGCAACTCAGACCGTCCTTAACGCGGAATTTGATCCCTTCGTGACAATACAGCTCGACTACAATTTGTTGTTTGTTCAAAACTGCAGATTCCTCAACATCTCCACATATTACACATGAATGGGATCGAATCCTGGCCCGGCACTAAAGATTTAATTATGTATTATCAAGCTCTAGCATGAGAACACCTATCTGCTGGTGGATAAGAATTTTGATTTTTAATGTATTTTCATTCGTTGTAAACACTAACGATAACTGACGTTTTTAACTCCCAGTGAGACACAGAACTATTTGCGAGATAACTGTAAGTTCAAGATGTTATTCTGAGCAGCTGGTGGAGAAAAATTCGGTAGCTGACGTCTCTTTGTGTGTAGTCAACAACGATATATGTGGGGCTCTATTCCCAGTGAGCGCTGAACTCTTCGTCATATTATTTCTAGTTCAACATACTCACATATCACTGCTGGCGCAACACACCCATATTTAACGTTCGTTTTCTCTAGAATATAACAGCGATAGGTGCCGGGTAGGAGTCCTGGGAAGGAAAAAATTAATGTTTCGTCTCGTCATTTCAGTTAAAACATCTAGCTACTGCCGCGAAAATCCGATACGTCACATTTGACTGTGCTTCGATAGCAATCCGATTAGGTTCTGGGTTCGAATCCCTGTCCAACACAAAGCTTTACCTCACGGCATTTCAAGTAAGTTACTTGTGAAGAAGCAATATTTAACATCTCTCGTAGTTCGTTAACAGGGACAATAGATGATGGGTAGGAATTCGCGTCTGTTAAACATGTTTACGTTATGCAATTTAAGGTTGATATTTGCTAACTGATACTGTCTAAAATCGAGGTATATCACTCTCTGTATGCTTAATCAGGAATGACTGTTAGTTTCGGTCAGTAACGAAATCTTTGCTTAGTCTTCATGAGCTGGGTTTGAATCCATATGCGGAACAAGACGGTTCGTCGCGTCATTTGAAGTTCATACATATTCTCAACTAGCTGCTCGTGAATAACTTAAATTTTTAATGTCATTTTGTGTTAAATAATAAGTACGGTATGTTACTTTGAAGAGGAAATGATGGATACGACGAACTTACTACGTGCATTACCAATCTGACGTAATAATGAGTGGTAACATTTCAGGTATGTTATTTATTGTAATAAATGTGAGCTTACAAGCCTTAAGGACAGTCTTATCTGTGATAAGGTGTTCCCTGGTATTTGTAGTATCGTGGTATTACTTTACATCTTGAGTTATTGCGGTACAGAGCGGTTTTTCTAGTGGTGACTTGTTGCAACCATTTTCAATAGTCAAACGACTGTACCAAGGAGCGATTAGAGGACCTGCTGGACAGCTTTTTTTGAATAGGATAATGTTCCTGTCCAATAATTTTTAGATTAGTTACAATAAACTTACGCTGCAAGAGAACTCGCTTGTATTTTTCAATATGTGGTCTGTTGTTGGTTTGAAGGCCTTACATTGCATCGGCAACTTAGTGCAACTCCACCGAGGGCTGTCTGGAGTAGGGTGGATATAGTAATGTGAAAGTTGCGAGCTGTCGAAGACGATCTTCACATTCCGAATGCGATTAGGACATCGTATACACTTGGCGACGTTTAGCACCTGTGCGGTCAGTCAACCAATTTCAGAATTCATGTTGAGTAATCCTGCTAAATTCCCATAATATTGTCTTTTTATATTGATGAGTAATATGGATAGTCGTCACGTTCATGTGCCGTCTACAACGCAAATTTAATGTTACTCTCCTAGGAGCTAACATGCAATACGTTTTGTATTTCATAATCGGAACTATCTGCATTAACCGTCATCAGAGCAACGTCAGGGAACAGAATGCAGCAGTGCCTTGGTACCTACTTGGGGACCTGCTTGAGTCGTGTTCTAAGGAAAGGGTAGTTGCTGGTTCACATTATATTACACTAGCGAGAAGTACCGACTTTTCCTTTTCTCTGCAAACATCCCGAACTAAATTCAGTAACTAAATGCTAAGAATATATTTGCATTGTGCCAACTCAAAGATCAATAGATCTGGATATAGATATAGATTTTTATATTTAAAGCCATTCTCGTTCTGCGTTGGAATAAACATCATTCATTACTTGAGTGTTCTTGTTACGATTGTTATTGTCATTCTCTCACTCGCAAGAGTTTTCACATTCCTATTTGGTATCGATGCACATGAAGAGTGGCTATGAAAGAAGGGAATACTGAATGTTACGTCATGCAGAATACTCATTTACTTCTGCTCCTCGTGATCAACGCTGCAGGAGAAGTGAGATACTTAAAGTTGACAGTGTGAGGACAGACATGCTGGCACAACTCTGCAACTACACAGTGTTACCAGATAAAATGGTGCTGCGGAATCGAAAGCGTAGTACGGACTTTGCCACAGTAGCAGACAGCTGCTAATTTCGGACCATGACCGTGGATTACACTTCAGTCAGTGCTGGTTAGAGTGTTGCAACTGTAAATGGAAGGCTTTGTTTGACAGTCTTGTGCTGATGCTGTCTGAATAAATTATGCCATTGGATAAAAAGCGGTTTAGTTTTGAGACCTAACCCACAAGGGGAGAAGGCACAGTGGTCTGCTTCAGGAATTCCAAGCAATAAAACACAAAAAGCTACCCAGGAAGGGTTCGAACAGCTACTTTCATGCAGAGACATGCATTTGGAATCTGTTCATTGTGACGGGGTCAAACAAGAGGGTAACATTACTGAAACAATGATCAGGCTACTTAGTATATAAGAGAGCATACAGATTTCAAAGGAGGAAACGTATGAAGACGCAGACTTCCTCGCTATCAATATGTGCGGCATATCTTTCGTGTTAACGAAAGTAATATTCCGCTTTAACTCTTCTTACGTCTCAAATGAAATGAATTCCATGAGGAATCGAATATTTGTTGACTACGTCTCTCCTTACTTTCATCCGTACCAACATATTTCTTCATTTTTTTGTATGCTGCAAAAGATTGCACGTGGACAAATTCGACATCGAGGTGCAAAGCGTTTGGTATCTTATATTATATTCAATTCGAATAAGCTTCAGATGTATTTTTACTTCGTTTGAATTTTTAGATGATTATGAACGTTACGGTAAATTATCTCACATGCTTTATGTTGAATGAGAAACATTGAATGACCCGTTTTGCTTTCCCTACGTTGAAATGATATAATGTCGGCGTCAACAGCCTTCTTCCACGCCGGAAGCTGAAACTTGTATCATTCTGGATTAATGATAATTGAATGTCTCAAATGCAGACATAGCCCACAAGGCGACGTCAGAAACCATCAGGGGAGAACGCCGCATAAAAACCAAACGTGCGCGCGCGTCTCCACTCTGAAGGACCATATCGGAGAATCACGGGAAGCATTTCGCTGAAGAGCTGCCTCGTAAGAGAACCGAGAAATGGCAGCGTCGTAGCAAGTATTTGTCAACACTCTGATAGTGCATTTACTTCCGGGTGTAGGCCGGCGTTACCTCGCTAAATTCACTTGACATTCGTTTTCCACATCGAAGACTCGTGCGATAGAATCCACTGTAAGATGAGACACTTAGAAAGTATAATTAATTTCTGGAGTCCAAGAACGGCGTTCTTCACATAAGTAACACCTGTTTGTGTGTTTTAAGGTTGCGTTTTGAGGCTCAGGCAACATCGCAGTGACTATAGTCCGTCTGTGGTCGCCAGTGTGTCGTTAGCTCAGAGGTTATTCGTCATATTGTGGCTTTTCTAACGCGGGGCATTCTGAATCGGAATACTCCCCTTTCATTATTAGTTCCGGGACGTGACTATTTTCCTCGGACAAAGACCAATGCTGTGAATTGGATTCGCGGACGTGCCATTCACTACCTAGTTGGACAAACTGTAGACTCTGTACTCGATTTTTGGACATACCTCAACGACCGTCATTATGTCGTTGTCCGCCACCCAAAATACAGACAATAACACAACAAATATAAACAAAACAAAAATCAAAATAAATATAAAATTCAGAAAAAGGAAGATTTTGTTTTGTTTGTAATGATAGCCCTGGTATATAGGCAGCTCTTGGGGTAGGTTTAGTCAGGAGCCAACGCCTGAAGTGGACCAGAATTTTTTTTTTTGTTATAGGATGAAAAGTGGCGGTGGCACTTAGTTTCTTTTTTTATTGCCATTTTCCTAAGGGGCTTTAAAATGAGGGGGAAAAAAGGGGTAATCGTCAAAAAAAGTACGAGGAAAAAAGCAAAATTAAAAAAAAGATGTTCCCTTGTGCGTTGCGGTGGTCGTACTGTATGACGTAGCAGTTCCAATCTCGGTGGAAGCCGCTGACTACAACCTTTTATTTTCCATTTTAATTAATGGAGTTGCAAACGGCTAGTAAAAATTCTTTATACGAAATCTGAAGAATGCCTTTAAACATCAATCTTCGTCCGATTCGACTTAGTAAATTAAGTTAATATCATGGATGTGTGCTTTGCAAATGCCAAGGTGCTTCACTGTAAAATAGATCCTGAAAAGATTCAAAGCGACTGTCAACGATATAAATTTGAGTTTTGTTCGCCATATAGGTCTAACATGTCAGAAGGTTGTTTATGAAGTGCACATGTTGATTAATATAGTTCCCCTCTTCTAAATTTTTGCAATAGCATTTAACTGTAGACGTTTTCTAACACCGGCGTTAGCAATTCCTTTCCGTTCTCTGAAACCTCCAAAACGACAAATTTTTCTGGTCTAAATCTGATGACCTTAACTGTCACTTCCGATCAACATTAAATACTTCATGAACCCATACATGGAACTCCAAATGTGCAGTGTTCCTGCACTGCTACAGAGCATGCATTGCAAGGTATTCACACAGTTTACCGCATAGAGTTACCATAAGGAATGAAACAAGAACTGTAATACACTTTACACCACAGACGCTCACCCCGGCTTGACGATAACATCCGAACATTGACCAAAAGCTGCACAAATAATTGAGTTTGAAAGGAAAAGAAACGAGGTATGAAGCATTTATAAATTCATCGAATGTAGCGAGGTGGTTTAATTTCGTCCCAGTCTATAAAATTAATTTCGGGCCATACTCAGCTCTTGCCGATTAATGTAATATAATACCCGCCTACTAATCAGGGCGTCTGTCTCCGTTGCTTTTGAGCGTGAATGGAAATCGTAGAAATTTTCTGTGGAGCAACATTTAATAATAAAGCGTTTTAAATCATCAAAAGCGATGAGCGGGAGCAGGCGCTTTCGATAAAGAACGGGGGAGTGCAGCGCCGCTGCTGTCGCCACGGCCGCTGCCGGTAGCCAGCAAATGGATCCCGGAGCTTTGCCGCATACGGCGTCCAGAGGAGGACAGTCTGCAGGAAATCTGCCGCAAAATCGTTATGGATATAATTTTGATATCGGTGTGTCAGAAAGCGAAATAGATTGAATCTGCGCTACCATTACATTCACGTCTTCAGCATTCAGACAGAAGAGGCTATAAAAATATTTTATGCCAGCTGTTCTCGATCCACTGACATTACGAACAGAAACAACGCACGCTACCGCTAGACCACAGGCGTAATCAGCCTACTGTTTTTCTATCATGGGACAAGTTTTCTTCCAGGAAGTGCCGCTGTCTGCAGTGTTGCCAGATTGTGCAGATAACCGGACTTAGAGAATTAGCGAGTTGGCCAGTTATATTGTCCCATGTCGCGATCGGCGCGGACTTAGCCTCTGAAACGGTCGGCCGCCGGTCGAGTTTTATGTCAAAGAGTGTACATTACCATGAGGGGTGAGGTACACGTACACACGTGGTTTCCGTTTTTGCCATGCCAATAGATGTTCAGTGTGGTGGCCATCATTTTCTGCATACAATTTCAATCTCTGGCGTAATGAATGTCGTACACGCCGCAGTACATCTGGCTGCCACAATAAACGTTGTTTCATATCCTCTGGGGTTGTAGACACATCACGGTACACATTATCCTTTAACGTACCCCACAGAAAGAAGTCCAGAGGTGTAAGATCATGAGAACGGGCTGGCCAATTTATACGTCCTCCACGTCTTATGAAACGCCCGTCGAACGTGTACCTCACCCCTCATGGTAATGTACATGTGCGTCAGTGAAAAAGACCAGTAAAAAGGTGTTAGCATGTGGACGTAATGTGCTGTTCCAGTCTCTTCTGTACCTAAGGTCCATCACCGTTCCCTTTGGATCCCTATGTAATTCGGTGCTCTCCGATACACACGATCGAACAGCGGAGGAGTGGTACTCAAGCGTCAACTTTAGGTTACAATATCTCCGGATGTAATTAACATTTTTCATTGCAACAAACGGCACTGATTACGTATTTGTTTATATGTTCAGATGTGCTAACAAAACTAACGGGGTTCCATTTAAAAAAACGTATGTTTGTGTTAAAAAACATACTTCCGTGCATTGTTTTATGGTTTGTATTAACCAATTACACTAGCCCCTCTCCTCACGTTCGGCCTGTGGAATCGATTCATCAGTATTTGATGTGGTTTACGAAATATATCCAGCGGTAATGTTAGGTGACTCACCCTGTATACAGGGTGTTCCATTTATCTTGACCACCCTAAATAACTATTCGTCCAGATGCAAATTACAAAATGTTTCAAGCAAATGTTCTTTATCCGTCAGGGGGACATCAATCAACATGATTACCTTCGTTGTAGCTTTGTTTTTTACAAATATATGAACAGCGGTACGACTTTTTTAAATGGCACACTATATTTTTTATTTGGTAATTCATATCCTCTCCTAAAGACCTATTCAAAAACGTGTCACAGTGTATCATTCACTGAACCACAACGTTATTAATTACATAACACAACATTGACTTTGAGCCTGGGATCACGAACTCGTCCACTCATGGAGACGTCACAAAACAAATGAAAACTAAGTAAAAACATAACACAAAATTGACTTTGACTCTCCTGTAGCACAGCCCGGGAGCAGAAGATTCAGAGGTGCTCGGAGTAGTGAGTCTGGACACCGATACACTGGTGCACTCGCTGAATGAAAGGATAGTAACTGATCTATGTTTCTATTTTTTACAGTCAGTTTTGTATGAAAACGTCTTTAGTAAAAAGTTACGAATATCGGAGAAAAGTCGCTTATCAAACAATGGAGTAGTGGCGCCTTGCATCATTGTTGGAGAGGAGGCATTCGATATACCTGAAAATTTAATGCATCCATATGGGGGAAGGAGTTTAGCAAAAAATAAAAGAACATTCAAAACAGTCTGTCTCGGAATAGCCTGTTTATAGAATGCACTATTGGCACTCTGGCAAATAAATGGAGAACGAAGAAGTTTTCATTGCCCAATCGATGTTCTAGAAGACTTGGTAATTGTCATAATAATTGCATGCTGTGTTGTACAAAATAATGTTCCAGAAAGACATGCCTATAAATTTGAGGACATATTGTACATCCCTCCAGAACTGGAAATTCCCACAGTTCCTATAAGCTGTATAAAGTCATCATGAAATTTGTTTCACGAAGCAAACAATACCTGGCTGCTTCGACAATTGAACGGACACCGAAGGCAGCCACATAAGTTCTCCACAACACACCCTGCTGGCTGTCGCAGCGGTCCAATGCGCGGGCTACAGTGTACTTTGTTTTTTTTTTTGGGGGGGGGGGGGTACAGCAGACGGCTCTGCCTAGTGCTTTACACCCGTTACACTACCGATTCGGTCCCCTTCAACTATCTCTGCACCTCCCAGTACGTCTCCCCTTCCTACTGTTAACATGGCGCAAGAACTCTACATATGCAGTTAACGATGAGAATGCTCTTTCTTCAACACCTTTCTTAGCTTGCTAACACTATCGGTTATGCGTGTCACCTTGATACAGTTGCACAAATAGTGGTTGTACTACTACGAAATGAGTGGAACAAGGAAGAACTGAGTGGTCTGTAACTTTTAACATCACCAGACGTTTAATCTAAGGTCTCCTAAAATGTTTATGGAATGCTGCTGCACGTCAGAGGTCATCCAAAGTGTTTTAGGATAAACTCTGAGTACGTTTGCCTTTAGAATGTGCAGTATTTCTCCGATCCGAAATCCGACTATGCAATTATGAACAACTTCGATATTCAAAAATTTCGGAAGAGACACTCACTTCCAGTATACAAATGATTTCGTAACATTTCAGCACTCTTGTAACTTGTGTATCGTGAAAATGTCAAGAGACTATTGCAAGACTTTTTTTTCACCTTGCTCTAACAACTTCAATTATTGCAGAAAGCCTTAGCCACGATTTTGAAACAAGTAGTTAACGTCTATTGCTGCTCGTGACCAAGGGAGGTAGATCACAGACTTCAGACATATAATAGCCAAAGAAATGTCGAAAGACTAGGGTCACGAGTTTCAAATGATATCACGAGTAAGAAGTACATTTTACTTGGAATGTGATTTGAGAAGTGAAGGCGAAGGACCTGCAACACGCGGTCGTGCATTATCCTGCTGAAATGTAGGGTTTCGCGGGGGTCGAATGAAGGGTAGAGCCTCGGGTCGTAACACATCTGAAATGTAACGTCCATTGTTCAAAGTGCCGTCAATGCCAACAAGAGGTGACCGAGACGTGCAACCAGTGGCACCCCATATCATCACGCTGGGTGATACGTCAGTATGGCGATGTCGAATACACGTTTCCAATGTGCGTTCACTGCGATGTCGCCAAACACGGATGCGACCATCATGATCTCACAGAACTTGGATTCATCCGAAAAAATGACGTTTTGCCATTCGTGCACCCAGGTTCGTTGTTGAGTACACCATCGCAGGCGCTCCTATCTGTGATGGAGCGTCAAGGGTAACCGCAGCCATGGTGTCCGAGCTGATAGTCTATGCTGTTGCAAACGTCGTCGAACTGTTCGTGCAAATGGTTGATGTCTTGCAAACGTCCCCATCTGTTGACTCAGGGATCGACACGTGGCTGCACGATCCGTTACAGCCACGCGATAAGATGCCTGTCATCTCGACTGCTAGTCATACGAGGCCGTTGGGATCCAGCGCGGCGTTCCGTATTACCCTTCTGAACCCACCAATTCCATATTCTGCTAACAGTCATTGGATCTCGACCAACGCGAGCAGCAATGTCGCGACACGATAAACCGCAATCGCGATAGGCTACAATCCGACCTTTATCAAAGCCGGAAACGTGATGGTACGCATTTCTCCCCTTACACGATGCATCACAACAACGTTTCACCAGGCAACGCCGGTCAACTGCTGTTTGTGTATGAGAAATCGGTTGGAAACTTTCCTCATGTCAGCACGTTGTAGGAGTCGCCACCGGCGCCAACCTTGTGTGAATGCGCTGAAAAGCTAATCATTTGCATATCACATCATCTTCTTCCTGTCGGTTAAATTTCGCGTTTGTAGCACGTCATCTTCGTGGTGTAGCAATGTTAATGGCCAGTAGTGCAGGAGTGCATTGCATGTGTAGAACGTATTTTCATTAGTGTCACAACGATAAATCTCTCTAAGTCACATAAAGTTTCTGATGAGACGTTTCAAAAAAAGGAACTGTTCTGAAAACTACTTTAAAAGTAACACAAAATCACATTCGTTTGTTGTTGTTGTTGTGGTCTTCAGTCCGGAGACTGGTTTCATCCAGCTCTCCATCCTGTGTAAGCTTCTTCATTTCCCAGTACGTACTGCAGCCTACATCCTTCTGAATCTGCTTAGTGTATTCATCTCTTGGTCTCCCTCTACGATTTTTACCCTCCGCGCTGACCTCCAATACTAAATTTGTGATCCCTCGATGTCTCAGAACATGTCCTACCAACCGATCCCTTCTTCTAGTCAAATTGTGCCACAAGCTCCTCTTCTCTCCAATTCTGTTCAATACCTCCTCATTAGTTATGTGATCTACCCATCTAATCTTCAGCATTCTTCTGTAGCACCACATTTCGAAAGCTTCTATTCTCTTCTTGTCTAAACTATTTATTGTCCACGTTTCACTTCCATACATGGCTACACTCCATACAAATACTTTCAGAAACGACTCCCTGACATTTAAATCTATACTCGATGTTAACAATTTTTTCTTTTTCAGAAACGCTTTCCTTGCCATTGCCAGTCTACATTTTATATCCTCTCTACTTCGACCATCATCAGTTATTTTGCTCCCCAAATAGCAAAACTCCTTTACTACCTTAAGTGTCTTATTTCCTAATCTAATTCCCTCAGCATCACCCGACTTAATTCGGCTACATTCCATTATCCTCGTTTTGCTTTCGTTGATGTTCATCTTACATCCTCCTTTCAAGACACTGTCCATTCTGTTCAACTGCTCTTGCAAGTCCTTTGCTGTCTCTGACAGAATTACAATGTCATCGGCGAACCTCAAAGTTTTTATTTCTTCTCCATGGATTTTAATACCTACTCCGAACTTTTCTTTTGTTTCCTTTATTGCTTGCTCAATATACAGATTGAATAACATCGGGGATAGGCTACAACCCTGTCTCACTCCCTTCCCAACCACTGATTCCCTTTCATACCCCTCGACTCTTATAACTGCCATCTGCTTTCTGTATAAATTGTAAATAGCCTTTCGCTCCCTGTATTTTACCCCTGCCACCCTCAGAATTTGAAAGAGAGTATTCCAATCAACATTGTCAAAAGCTTTCGTTTAGTAACTGACAAATAATTGGATCAACAAATGCACTTGAATTTCAGATTTTTGCATTATTCTTAACACTTTTTATTCACAGATGAGGAATAAATGTTTCTATTCGTGTACGTGCGTAGTGTTTCGAAAAATATTTGTTATTCATCAGTAACTTATATCTGTATTCATTATTCATCATTCGCATAAATTTCGCCCAAGTGTGGTACTAAACGAAGTGCATCGTGCATGCACACACTGCACTGTGCAAGTGAGAGCAGGCGCTTGGAAGTCCTCAAGGGATTTTTCCATACGCATAGCCTGCGTATATGCGCTAATGTGGCCGTCATTACCACTGGTAATCCTTGGTAACTTCCGCCAAAGTTTATGAAGTGTTTTCGTGCTCTCACTCACGCACCGCAGGCGCTTGCGCGCCACATGGATACACCACACTCTTGCAGGGCTCAGTTAGTCAGTCTGGACATAGTGTCAAATCGTTGTGCAAGTCTTGAAAATTAGTAGCATATAGTAGTTCTGCTTCCATGACATATAATACACCAGGACCTGCAGCCAAGACTTGGAACTTATCCAATTTGACCATGTCCTAAGTGAGAGCCTTCGAAATCCTCCAGTCAGCAGACACTGTTACATGGCGCGCCCATGTAAGTTGTTTACAGTACGTATGTGATGTAACTCAAATCATGAGATGCCTTGTACTCCTCTTCACTCATTCACAGGTTGTTTGCCTTGGCGTACCGATGTACACAACGGCAAAGGCTGCTGCAAATCTCGAGTATGAAAGACAACAGTGTGTCAACATCGGACATTGGACTGGGATGGGTCATTTCTTGTATCTCCACAGCTGCGGTGTTGGCCTGTTCTCCCATACCCATATCGCCATCAGCTGGTTAGATACTGAGAACTCTCATTTCTGAATTGTGTCCAACGAAAGCATTTGTGCAGAGTAGTAGAAGATGTAATCCAGCGTGTATGCGTACATACTCACACTCCAGAATTTCTCTAAAATGTGCACTACCGGACTTGAGTGTTTACATACGTATAGTCTAGGTCTCTAGGACATTCCGCTACATAAGGGAGATTGAATTACTACCAAACAGTCACCGAATGCCCATACTCTGCTTCCATTATGGCAGTGCATGTAAGTTTGCTAGTGAACGTGACTATGCCAGGCATTAAGGTTTCACTGCGTCTCTCCATCGAATCCAGATATTCATATAGAAATCCTCCTTATTCATCACAACTGACTCTTTATATCGTTGCGATATGCTGCTCTGGTGGTGTTCATATCCTCCTGACGTATTATTTCAACATCTGTCTGAAGAGGTACGTGTATAAGTCGAACTGAATCCACGAAGCAGAGCGTTATTCTCGCTGTGATGCCCTTGGAAAATAAAGTATATTTTTTTGCAGTTTCAGGTATAGCACTGATATAATAATTTTCCAAGCTGAAATCACCCAAGCACTCAAGAAGGGAGTGAGCATCATACCTGCTCAAATTACGGAAGACAACAAGTATGTGTCATGACAGTTGGTATTTCAAGTTCCACGTAGTTTTTGCTGCACCACAAAACTACCCCATTAGATGGCAGTGGTCTCTTCTTAGATTTTCCACTTTTCTACCCAAATGCAGCACCTACAAGACATTATTCTCCTGTGATTCGGTCTTGGAAACTTTGGTGCATTAAAATCAGTCAGCATGCCAAGCAAGTTCTTTCAAGCTCAGTGAGCAACCATGTCGCAGTATAATGCCTCACATATGAATCGAATTGACTGAGTCTGAAATCAAATGAGCATACAACTTGATGTGTCACTGCACATTATAGTGCCGTTTTGTGAAGGTTGTACAAGAGAGACATGGGAGGGGGGGGGGGGGGGGAGGTCATCTTAAAAACGTGCCACACAAGTTAGGAGACACTCGAAATCTGCATAAACTGCAAATGCTCCTGCTGATGGATGTTCTTAAACTCAATCAACTTGTTTGCCTCAGTAGGCACCGGTTCCTGCTGCAGCAATCACATACTTTTCTAGATGCTCATTCAAAGTAAACAAGTTCGGGCATCTATAACAAAAATTCCACACACCAAGATGTTTTTACAACTGGAGAGGAAGCAGGTGGGACATGTCTTTGATCTAGTAATAGTGTTGCATCTCGCTCTCAGAGAATAGCAACATATCCATGTCTTTATTCACTGACTGGTTACTTCGGAGAAGTAGTGGAGTCTGACTTTTTTATGCTTTCTGTCTATTTCTGTTCTGCACAGTGTAGTCTTTGTCTTCTTCTGACTTGCTTTCATTTACTTCCAGGCCATAAACATGAACTGAATAACCCAGATTCTGCGACTCAAATTTTTGTGAGTCCTCGATTTTAATGGGGAATGAGAATCCATTAAAATTATAACGCTCACAAACACTAAATGTTTGGTATGTAGATGTGCAATATCCATGTTTCATGTAATTTCTACTACAAGCAAGATCCAATTACGCAAATCAAAATTCATCTCCCTCGGCAATACGTTTAAAATTAATACATGGCTTTTTAGTGGCTATATTCCCCATTTACTGGATCATAGACATGAAAGTACATGGTTGTGTGCCTTACTGGATCCTGTTTCTTCTATTTCGGAAAAGTGACCCATTGTGACACTCAAGGTAAAAGTTCTGAACCAATCTGCAGTTGTGTAACCCCACATTATCACCCCTCCCCCCAAATGTAAACAATGGTATTTTCTATATACTTGTATATGAAGATTGTATCTGTTTTGACCATCTTTTGTGCAGATGCACAAACAGTGCCCGAACTCTTACGAGAATCGGCAGTAAAGCCGCGAGTAATGAGTATAATGGGCAAGGGCACTATGAATATAATGCGGGAGGCCGGCTGGAGTGGCCGAGCGGTTCTAGGCGCTACAGTCTGCAACCGCGCGACTGCTACGGTCGCAGGTTCGAATTCTGCCTCGGGCATGGATGTGTGTGAGTCCTTAGGTTAGATAGGTTTAAGTAGTTCTAAGTTCTAGGGGACTGATGACCTCAGCAGTTAAGTCCCATAGTGCTTAGAGCCATTTGCACCATTTTTTGAATATAATGCGGGACAATAAGTTGCGAATGTGGGTCTCACGGGAGGCGTGCCAAAGATAAGTTCCTGCAGTTGCACTATCCTCTGTGTCCTCGGTGGCTCAGATGGACAGAGCGTCTGCCATGTAAGCAGGAGACTTCGGGTTCAAGTTCCGATCGGGGCACATATTTTCAACTGTCCCCGTTGACTTATATCAACCCCTGTATGCAGCCAGGGGTATTCATTTCATTGCAATTGTATTTTCTTCAGCACCATTACTACCTTCTTTCAGGGGGTTCATTAGATAGCAGAATAGAATTGCACTGCACTAAATGACGGGATATTGCTGATCATTCACGAGTGTAGGAAGCTTTCTTTCCAAAATAAGTTGACATGAATTAAGGAAAGTGACAGGGTCTTAGCAGCCCACAGTTGGGGTGGTCTATGTGTGAATATGAGACTCTGTCTGTAAAAGCACCTACAATTACGAAGTAGTTCAAAGCTTGCATGCATGTAACCTGAAGGTCAATAACAGAACGGGCCAGGACGAATTGATGGCCGGTGTCAAAGCAAATGCCGAGACGGTTCAGGGAGTGGCAACAGCATCATCAGTGGACCAGCCTGGGGAAGCGTGCCACAGAGAGACCAGCACACGCTTTTGTTGGCACATGCCCGCCTACCAACGGTTCCAGTACTCCTGCAAAGCAAGGCAACAGAACGATTTTGATGAGGATCGTGTGCAAAAAGAACATACATAACAGTATTATTATAATGATTTTAATGAGTACCATCTAGAGGTATTTCAAATTTATTCCATATTTCTAGATTTACAGAAATACTGTATGCCTATAGAATACTCTTTCAGTTCTGCAACTGGATTCGTGATTTCCTCTCAGGAAGGCCACAGTTCACAGTAATTGACAGAAAGTCATTGAGTAAAACAGAAGTGATATCTGGCACTCCTCAGGGAAATATTGTAGGCCCTCTACTGTTCCTAAAGTGTATAAACAATTTAGCACACAATCTGATCACTCTCTTGTGGCGTTTTCAGATGATTTGTCATTTACTGTCTAGTAAAGTCTATAATGTCTGAGATTTGAAATGGTATCTATTACCATACTGTTTGATTTTATGTAAGTACCTACAGGATCCCTTGTTTCAGTCGATGCTGAGGTACTATTCTAATATAGGTGGAGAGCCTCTGTAATGCTGTTTGAGTGTAATACCAAGTGAGCTGAGACGTGAATGGAAACTGGGATTAAGGAGATATGAGTGCTAGAATAGTCCGCTCATTTGTGCAAACCCACTGTGTCAGGTTGGTGTAGTGGTTAGCACACCTGCCTAGGGAGCAGGAGGCCCGGGTTCGAATACTGGCTTCGATGCAAATTTTCGTTCGTCACTTCATAATATAGTAGACATTTTTTCAGATTCATTTCCAGGTGCATACTAGTTAAATACAATGCAACCGGTAACCTACTGAGAATACCACCACCACCACCCCTGATGTGCTTGCAAGCACTCATGTTACGCTACTGCACTGCGCATTACCAAGAAAATACCACAGTTTTAAGTGCTCCTGAAAGCAGTGAAGCTCACATATCATTATGTCCAGGAAGCTGGCTTGAACCCGAAGTTGACAGCAGTGAGGTATTTTGTGAAAATTAAAGTGTATGTCAAAATGCCAAGCTGATGCAAAATGAAGGTGGTGTGTTTGTTGCAATAGACAAGAAACTCAAATCTGTCGAGACAGAAACTGTAGCAACATGTCACATTGTTTGGCAAGACTCAGTATCAGTAGTGGACATTAAATTTTAAAGGGATCCATCTATTGACCACCACATACACCCACTGATGTCACTGAAAACTTAAGAGAAAATCCTATTCAATTAGCATGTCAGTTTCCCAGTCATAATCATCAGAAGAGACTTTACTCTGCCAACATTCAGTTCAGATAATTACAGTTTTCAGAATGAGATTTTCACTCTGCAGCGGAGTGTGCGCTGATATGAAACTTCCTGGCAGATTAAAACTGTGTGCCCGACCGAGACTCGAACTCGCGAACTTTGCCTTTCGCGGGCACACAGTTTTAATCTGCCAGGAAGTTTCATATCAGCGCACACTCCGCTGCAGAGTGAAAATCTCATTCTGCAAACATCCCCCAGGCTGTGGCTAAGCCATGTCTCCGCAATATCCTTTCTTTCAGGAGTGCTAGTTCTGCAAGTTTCGCAGGAGAGCTTCTGTAAAGTTTGGAAGGTAGGAGACGAGATACTGGCAGAAGTAAAGCTGTGAGTACAGGGCGTGAGTTGTGCTTCGGTAGCTCAGATGGTAGAGCACTTGCCCGCGAAAGGCAAAGGTCCCGAGTTCGAGTCTCGGTCGGGCACACAGTTTTAATCTGCCAGGAAGTTTCAATTACAGTTTTGCTAGTGATGGGTGTGATGAGACATCCTGTGAAACATTACCAAATAACTTTGAA
The DNA here is from genome assembly GCF_021461385.2 of Schistocerca piceifrons. Lineage (NCBI taxonomy): Eukaryota > Metazoa > Arthropoda > Insecta > Orthoptera > Acrididae > Schistocerca > Schistocerca piceifrons. The sequence goes on from NC_060141.1 coordinate 82,233,443, forward strand.
ATGGTTCCGCCAGTTTTCTGGCTGATTCCTTTCGTTTCACATTAATTTCCCCCAGTGTGATTACACATGAATCAAAGAATAATAGAAATAATTGTAAAGACAAGCACTTAGTTCTCTGCTATCGCATCCACTTCTGGATGATTAGGTGGATCCCTTGCATAGGCAATATTTGAGTAATTTAAAGTCGCGCCGTATAGCAGGAATAGGAACTTCTGTTTAATTTTGGTCTGTCATTTCGAGTTTATCTTGGCACAGCGATTCGTGACGATGTTTAACCCTTATGAGTTAGGAGCGCTTCTTTTGCAGGGGGTTGTTACGAGCACATAGAGTTCGTCACTTTGGATGATGGCAAACTTGAAAATTGTGTATTGTGGTCAGATATCGGTTGATTTTAGAGTCTATACGGTGGTATTTCTATTGATTAGTACCGCATTATAAATTTTTGACGATTCGCGAGTGAGTTTTCCCTCAATTTCTAGATGGACTTGGTTTCATTTGGTTGGGTGGGCTTGTAGAGTCTTTGTATTACCAAAGGACTGACGGAGTGCTTCAAGTTCGCGGTTTTTCATCGAAGTAATGTTTATATTTCCCTGTAGACTAATATACTTGCATATTAAGTGAATTATCTTCGCACTAATATTTGTGGTTCTCTTTGTGATCTGTTTTGTAAATATAAAAAAAAGGTTCAAATGGCTCTGAGCACTATGGGATTTAGCATCTGAGGTCATCAGTCCCATAGAGCTGAGAACTACTTAAACCTGACTAACCTAAGGACATCACACACATCCATGCCCGAGGCAGGATTCGAACCTGCGACCGTAGCGGTCGCGCAGTTCCTGAACGAAGCATCTAGAACCGCTCGGACTGCGCGTCTGGTCCCGGCGGAGGTTCGAGTCCTCCCTCGTGCGTGGTTGTGTGTGTTTGTCCTTAGGATAATTTAGGTTAAGTAGTGTGTAAGCTTAGGGACTGATGACCTTAGCAGTTAAGTCCCATAAGATTTCACACACATTTGAACAGAACCGCTCGGTCATACTGGCCGGCTTGTAAATATCCTTGAGTTTCTTTGTGAATTCTGAGAACGTGGAACAAGTTATATTTCTCGCTCACAATAGCATACGGATATCAGATCGTTCTTAGTCAAACATTTTCAAGATTCTTACCGTAGCTAATGATATATTGTGCAGTGTGATTTTGCTCTTCCGTTATGGGACGACTGCTCCATGTTAGTCGGGCGACGTTATTGTTCGCTACGGAGCCAGTAGCATCTTATTAACTCCTTTGTTTCAAATCTGTAGTCGGATAATCCTCCCCCCCCCCCCCCCTCCCACGATATTTACTGATTTCACAAAGCCGGTACTCACTGTTCGTGACTGCACGACACAAAGCTTTACTCCTCGCCTGAGCCCGTCAACACTCTGGACTGTTAATGACGGGAAACATGTTGTCTGGTCGGACGAGTCTCATACAAAATGGTATCGAACGGACGGACTTGTACAGGTTTGAACACCTCATGAATCCACGGACCCTGCATGCCAGCAGGGGACTGTTGAAGCTGGTGGAGGCTCTGTAATGGTGTGGGGCGTGTGCAGTTGGAGTGATATGGGACCCCTGATACGTCTAGATACGACTCTGACAGGTGACAGCTGATCACCTGCAACCATACATGTCCATTATGCATTCCGACGGACTTGGGCAATTCCAGAAGGACAATGCGACGCCCCACACATCCAGAATTGCTACAGAGTGGCTCCAGGAACACTCTTCTGAGTTTAAACAATTCCGCTAGTCCCCAAACTCCACAGACATAAACATTATTGAGCAGATCTGGGATGCCTTGCAAAGTGCTGTTCAGAAGAGATCTCCATCCATTCTCACTGTTACAGATTTATGGACAGCCCTGCAGGATTCATGGTGTCAATTTCCTTCAGAACTACTTCAGACATTAGTCGAGTCCATGCCACGTCGTGTTGCAGAACTTCTGCCTGGTCGAGGGGGCCCTACACGATATTAGGCAGGTGTACCAGTTTCTTTGGCTCTTCAGTTTATCTGCCCATCCCAGTATTTTATCAGCCTCAGCTGCAGATCTCTTCATGTTAAAGTAGAAAATTGAAACTTACAGTAAATGACGAGAACTGGGCTCATAAGTTTACGTATACGATCGAGAATAACTATATGGTGCCATCACAGATCGACTGATATCTTTATGGCGTTATGTTTACAAATGCCTCAGCTTACTGTATAAAACTTACGACCTACGAGCTGCACCACCACTAGCCGCTACTACCGTCTGTTGGAAACGAGGGGGAGGCGAAGTTATAGACCTAATATTTGAAGAGTAGGGAGCGTTCTGACACTGGGAGGTAAAAGCGGAACCAGACATTAAAGACGACAAGTTTCATTAGCACACGCGAGACTTCCTTCACCTTCTCTGAAAACTAAGCATAGCACGTTGTTTGGAAACCCACTCATGATGGAAAGATATTGGATGTAATGGCAACAAATAGACCTGATCTCTTTGAGGAGATGCGCATCGGGGCCATGGGCCATGAGGCAGTTATAGTACCAACGATTACTAAAGTGCAAAAAGCAACTAAAACAGCTAGAAATATTCGTTGTTTTTATTTTAAGTCATCAGTCTTCAGACTTGTTTGACGTGATCCGCCAAAAATTCCTCTCCTGCATCGATTTTTTCATCTCACAGTAACAATTGCAATCTACTTCCTCAATTATTTGCAGGATGCGTTCCAATCTCTGTCTTTCCTCCACACTGTTTGCCCTCTACAGCGCCCTCCAGTACCGCGGAAGTTATTCCCTGATGTCTTAACAGACGTCCTATTATTCTATCCCTTCTTCTTGTCAGTTTTTTCCATATATTCTTTGTGTCACCGATTCTGCGGCGTACCTCCACCTAATTTTCAACATTCTTCTGTAGTGCCACATCTCAAATGCTTCGATTCTCTTTCCCGCAGTTCATGTTTCACTACAATAAAATGCTTTGCTCCGAACATGCATTCTCAGAAACTCCTTCCTCAAATTAAGGCCTATGATTAATACAAGTAGACTTCTCTTGGCCAGGAATACCGTTTTTACCAGTGCTAGGCAGCGCTAGCTTGCTTTTGATGTCCTCCTTACTCCGTCCATCATGGGGTATTTTGCTCCCAGGTAGCAGAATTCCTGAACATCATCTACCTTCTGATCACAAAATTTGATGTAAAGTTTTTCTCTCTTTTCTCATTTCTGCTACTTCTCATTATTTTTCATTATTTCTGCTACTACTCATTGCTTCTCTTTATTCTCAATCCATATTCTGTACTCACTAGGCTGTTGATTCCATTCAACGCATCCTGTAATTCTTCTTCACTTTCACAGACGACAGCAATGTTATCAGCGAATATTATCATCGATATTCTTTCGCCTTCAATTTCAGTCTGTCTTGAGTTTTCCTTTTATTTGCATCATTACTTCTTCCATATACTGATCGAACAGTAGGACCGAAAGACTACGTTCCTGTATTACAAGCATTTTAATCCGATCATTTCGTTCTTGGTTTTCCGGTTTTATTGTTCTCTCTTGGTCCTTGTACGTATTGTGTATTAACCGTCTTTCCCTATAACTTGCTCCTATTTTTTTAGAATTTCGAACATCTTGCATCATTTTGCATTGTGTAACGCTTTTTGCAGCACAAAAAGTAATATGAATGTGTCTTCATTTTCTTTCAGTCTTTCTTAAATTATCAAGCGCAGCGTCAGAACTCCCTCTCGGGTGCCTTTACCTCTCCTAAAGCCAAACTGATCAAATGGTTCAAATGGCTGTGAGCACTATGGGACTTAACATCTATGGTCATCAGTCCCCTAGAACTTAGAACTACTTAAACCTAACTAACCTAAGGACATCACACAACACCCAGCCATCACGAGGCAGAGAAAATCCCTGACCCCGCCGAGAATCGAACCCGGGAACCCGGGCGTGACCAAACTGATCATCGTCCACCAGATCCTCTATTTTCTTTTCCATATTATTGTTTTCGGGATAAGTTATTAAACTGATTATGTGATAATTACCATAGGTGTCAGCTTCTGAAGTGTTCGGAATTGTATGGATGATGTTTTTCCGAAAGTCTGATGGTGTATCGCCAGTCTCAAACATTCTACAATCCAACGAGTATAGTCGTTTTGTTGTCACTCCTCCCAATGGAGGAGCCTTATTTGATCTTAAGTCTTCCAAAGCTCTTTTAAATTCTGATTCTAGTACTGGATCCGCTATCCCTTCTATATCGACCCCTGTTTCTGCTTCTCTCATCCTACAAGTCCTCTCCCTCATAGAAAATTTCGATGTACTTTTTCCTCCTATACGCTGTCTCCTCTGCTTTTAACTGGCGGATTCTCACTCGACTGTTAATGTTACCGACCTTGCTTTTAATTTCACCGAAGTCTGTTTTGACTTTTCTATTTGCTGAGTCACTCTTTCCGACAGTAATTTTTTTTTTTTCGATTTCTTCACATTTCTCATGCAGCCTTCTCGCCTCAGCTTCCTTGCCCTTTCTATTTATTCCATTCTTAAGTGACTTGTATTTCTGTATATCTGAATTTCCATGAACATTTTTGTACTTCCTTCTTTCGCCGATCAGCTGAAATATACTTCTGTCACACATAGTTCTTCGTAGTTATCTTCCTTGTAATACGTTTTTCTGTCCAACTTCTATGATTGCCCTTTTTAGAGATGTCCATTCCTCTTCAACTGTACTGTTTACTGAGTCATTAATCATCGCAGTATCTATAGTCTACGAGACCTTCAAACGTATCTCGTCATTTCTTAGTACTTCCGCGTCCAATTGCTTAGTTCATTGAATCTTCCTGACTAATCTCTTAAAGTTCAGTCTACTCTTCATCATTGCTAAATTGTGATCTGAGTCTATATCTGCTCCTGGATACATCACACAATCCAGTCTCTAATATCGAAATCTCTGTCTCACCATGAGGTAATCAAGTTGAAATCTTCCGTATCTCCTGGCCTTTTCCAAGTATACCTCCGCTTCTTGTGGTTCTTGAAATGAATATTCGCTATTACCTGATATTCATTGCAAAACTTACTCTTTCACTCCTACTACCAAGCCCATATTCTCCCATAGCCATTTCTTCTACTCCTTCAACTACTACCGCATTCCAGTCCCCCATGACTATCAGATTTTACTCTCCTTTTATGTACTGCGTTAATCTGTTCAATATCCTCATATACTTCTCTCTTCGTCTTCCACCTGCGACGTCGGGATGTGTATGTGAACTCTCGTTGTTGGTGTTGGTTTGCTGTCAATTCTGGTAAGAACAACCCTATCACTGAACTGTTCACAGTAACTCACTCTCTGCTTTACCTTCATAATGAATCCTACTCCCGTTATACCATTTTCTGCTGCTACTGATATTACCCTTTGCTCTCTGACTACACATCCTTGTCTTCTTTCCATTTCATTTCACTAATCCACCATATCTAGATTGAGCCTTAGCATTCCCTTTCAAGATTTTCTAGCTTCCCTACGACGCTCAAACTCCTCACATTCAGCAGCCTGACTCGTAGAACGTTATCCTTTCGTTGGTTATTCAATCTTGTCCTCATGGTCACCTCCCCCTTGGTAGACTCCTTCCGGAGATCCGAATGGAAAACTATTCCAGAATCTTAGACAATGGAGAGATGATCGTCATGACGCTTTTTTCAGTTTCTGGCCACATGACACATTATGTGTCTTTATTGCAGTTGTTTCCATTACATTCTGTATCCTCATGTCGTTGATCACTGCTGATACTTCCGCCTTTTAGGGGCAGTTTCCCATCCCAAGGGCAAGAGAATGCACTGAACCTCAGACCCCACATTCACCGTCTTTGACAAGGCCGTTGGCAGAATGAGAGTGCCGGTCGCAGTGGCCGAGAGGTTCTCGGCGCTTCAAATTGGTTCAAATGGCTCTGAGCACTATGGGACTTAACATCTATGGTCATCAGTCCCCTAGAACTTAGAACTACTTAAACCTAACTAACCTAAGGACATCACACAACACCCAGTCATCACGAGGCAGAGAAAATCCCTGACCCCGCCGGGAATCGAAACCTGGAACCCGGGCGTGGGAAGCGAGAACGCTACCGCACGACCACGAGCTGCGGACTAGACGCTTCAGTCCGGAACCGCGCGACTGCTACGGTCGCAGGTTCGAATCCTGCTTCGGGCATGGATGTGTGTGATGTCCTTAGGTTAGTTAGGTTTAAGTAGTTCTAAGTTCTAGGGGACTGATGACCTCAGATGTTAAGTCTCATAGTGCTCAGAGCCATTTGAACCTTTGATTTTTTGAATGAAAGTGACTTCTTATGCCGGAAGCCTTCGGCCGTCACTTTTATTCAAAATTTAAGCAGTGGGAGTGTTCGAACCCGGAGCCGAGGATGCTTTGATTATTAGCAAAGGGTACCCCCCCCCCCTTTTTTGTCGTTGATGCATTTTGTTGAGGACGCTCAAGAGATGAGTGCAGAAAGCAGATTTAGAATGATGTAGGTTGCATTGCAGTACTTATTCGGAGGTGAAGAGACCTGCAAAGGATAAAGTAGCATGGAGAGCTGCATCAAACCAGTCTTCGGACTGAAGACCACATCAGATATTAACATAGAAATAAGCAACGTCCCTGACTTGGTCATGAGATTTCGGTAGTGTGCTCCTGCGACGATTTGCCACTTATAAGCATAGTCTGTTAGTAGAACAGATGATGGTTATGTCTTCGCCAATTTCGGCGGTGGTGAATCTACATGTCCGCACTGTTTGCTTTGCTCCTTTGTCTCTGGGTTGGTTCAAATGCCTCTGAGCACTATGGGACTTAACATCTGAGGTCATCAGTCCCCTATAACTTAGATCTACTTAAACCTAACTAACCTAAGGCCATCACACACGTCCATGCCCGAGGCAGGATTCGAAGCTGCGACCGTAGCAGCAGCGCGGCTCCGGACTGAAGCGCCTAGAACCGCTCGAACACACCGGCCGGCTTGTCTCTGGGTCATGGTGATATACCCAGCACTTATTCGTAATTATCGAGTGACTAAAGACGACATCTGGATAGGCCTTACACGGGTGCAACTTTTCGCCTGCTACCTCGGTTCGGTTGGCATCTGGATTGGGTTTGGATGAGTCGACCTTTGTCATGATCAAAATGTCGTGCAAGATACTGAAAACTGATCCATGATTTATATTTACTTTGTGTAGTGTCACCTTGACTGTAGTACGCCGGTCTTAGACCACCAGTGCCTCAACTTGTCTTGCGATTCACGGTTCTTCACTCAGAGATGGTCGTTCACTTCGTTCTTCGTCATTCAAACCTGTTCCGTTACACTAGATGCGTCTGCTCCATCTACAGACCTGATCTCACCCCTTGCAATTATTATGCCTTCGCCCCCTTGAAGGGTCGATGAATTTGGAAGAGGATATGCAATAAGCAATTACGGTCTTCTTCACGCAGCAGGACACAGTGTTTCACCAAAGGGATATCTTCAACCCAGTGCATCGGAGGGATGATTGCTCAATGCTCACGGTGATTTTACCTGTTTGCATACCGATTGTGGATTGTATAGCATTCGAACAGGAACTTTTTGGCCGTCCCATATAAAAATGGGCATTGACGAATCTAATGTATTCAAGAGATAACTGAAACAATTCCTCATGAACCATACTGTACATAATTTAAATGAAGTTCAAGAACTATAAGTTTCACTAAAGATTTATCATACACTGAAAAGCCAAAGAAACTAGTACACCTGCCTAATTTCGTGTAAGACCCCGCGAGCAGGCACACGTGCCGCAACACGACATGGCATGGACTCGACTAACGTCTGAAGTAGTGCTGGAGGGAACTTACACCATGAATCCTGCAGGGCTGTCCATAAATCTGTAAGATTACGAGGGGGTAGAGATCTCTTATGAACAGCACGTTGCAAGGCATCCCAGATACGCTCAATAATGTTCATTTTTGGGGAGTTTGGCGGACAGCGGAAGGGTTTAAACTCAAAAGAGTCATCCTGGAGCCACTCTGTATCAATTCTGGGTGTATGGGGTGTCATATTGTCCTGCTGAAAATGACCAAGTCCGTCGGAATGCACAGTGGACATGAATGGATGTAGGTGAACAGACAGGATGCTTACTTACGTGTCACCTGCCAGAGTGTTACATAGACGTATCAGGGGTTCCATATCACTCCAACTGTACACACTCCACAGCATTACAGAGCCTCCACCAGCATTGAACAGTCCCCTGCTGACATGCAGGATCCATGGACTCCAGTCATCAACAGTCCATTATCGGTGTCGACGGGGCCTAGGCGAGGCGTAAAGCTTTGTGACGGGCAGTCATCAAGGGTACACGAGTGGGGCTTCGGCTCCGAAAGCCCATGCCGATGATGTTTCGTTGAATGGTTCACACGCTGACACTTGTGGATGGCCTAGCATTGAAATCTGCAGAAATTTGTCGAAGGGTTGCACTTCTGTAAAGCAGAACGATTCTCTTCTGTCATCATTGGTTCCGTTCTTGCAGTATCTTTTTCCAGCCGCATTAGTGTTGGAAATTTGGTCTTTTACCGAATTCCTAATATTCACGGTACACTCGCGAAATGGTCGTACGGGAGAATCTCCACTTCATCGTTACCTCGGAGATGCTGTGTCCCATCGCTCGTGCGCCGACTATAACATCACGAGCAAACTCTCTTAAATCTCGATATACTGCCATTGCAGCAGCAGTAACCGATGTAACAACTGCACCAGACACTTGTTGTTTCATAAAGGCGTTTACACATCTCTGTATTTGGATATGCATTCCTATACCAGTTTCTTTGGAGCATCAGTGTATTATAGATGATATTGTAATAATACATGCTAATAGGTGTATCGTTGTATACCTTGTATGTATCTTCTCTACAATATTATTGTTTTCCTGAACCCTTGAATGTAATATTGTGTAGCTTCTTTGTATTTTGTTTACAGTATTATTTGTTTTTCTCCATGGAATATTGTATTTTTTGACATGTCCGACATTACAGTATAACAGTGGAACAGAATGCTAACCGTTAACCACCAGCTTACCGTGAATTGTTGCAGCGTTTTACCCCTCCAAATGCATAATTTAATTACCGTTCGATACTTCACTTTCGTGAGCTGCGCCATTTTCGTTTCAGCTCTTTTAGCGACGTGCTACAGTAATGTGGTACAGGGCTTTCAGGGTGTATCAGAACATCAACTAGTACCTGCCTTATGCTGAAGATGGGCACTTTATAGGTTATTCGATACCAGTGGAGATCACACTGACAGCTCTTCATCCCAATCTATAGGTATCTATGATTGTCAAATTCAGCAATTAGAAGCACTTACCCGCAGGCTATAGACTCAAAAAATTAAAAGTCATCAGGGCCTGCCCTCTACCATCTCGGGCACGGAGTATTTTCAAAGGTAGTTAAGGCTAAGATGAAGGGAAAAGGGTTGATTTTAATACAGTTCCATTGCTAGTGGCTTTGTGTCGCAGCACTGTTTGTTAAAATAAGAAAAAAGACAGCCACGCAAATTTTTTATTGTCTCAAACTTTGCTGTGACGAATGTAGTACAACCTTTACATCTCAAGAACGCACGAAGTGGCGTCATATCAAGTGCCATCTGGACAGTGGTACACACAAGGCCTAGATGAGATGGAAGTGGCGTGTTAACGGTGGACCATATTGCATCGAGGCGACTACCTGCGAACTGTACCCACACGTACGTGGATCGAAACCACACTGTGCTACCAACGTAGCGATATTCTTAGCAGACGAAGGCTGAGCCACACTCTTCACATTACAAATCGATCACATGCGCTTTCAGTTCTTGCTCCCTTCTCCATGCACTGTCGCGCTTCCCACCACCACATTCGTCAAATATATAGTTATCCCAAGTAACAGTATTGATTGCTTAAAAATAGGCAAGATACTGTGTTTACCGTTTGCTCCAACATTTACGTAAGTGAACCTATAATCCGGCGTTCATAAAGAGAGTAAAACAATGGAAAAATAATTATTGTAATTATAGTCAAGTATATTTGTCACGAGAAAAAAGGCAAACCTATTCCACGTCCATCGCGCTCAGCTGATTGGTCACTACTGACCGTCAGCTGGCTGCTCAACATTGCTGCTGCCCACAAAAGCACATTTCTGGATAAACCATTAATAAGTTATTTATCAAACAGAAACTGCACTGAGCCAAAGGGAGAAATACTTCTGTTATTATAGGTTATCTGTCTTGAGCTAACTGCAATGTAATTAAAAAGAATCACATCAGACGCGTTTCGCCTTTATTTACAAAGCATCTTCTGTAGTAAATTGGCTACACACGTTTGTACATTTATTTTTTGATTCTCTTAGGTTAAAAATAGCGTTTAACCTAAAAGAATCAAAAAATAAATGTACAAACGTGTGTATCCAATTTACAGAATACCAGCGAAGATGTTTTGTAAATAAAATCAAAACGCGTCTGGTGTAATTCTTTTTAATTTCATTGCAGTCAGCTCAAGACAGATAACCTATAATAACAGATGTTAACAGCTGCTGCGGAAGATGGCCGCACAAACAAACGAAAAAATACTTATTCGAATAATTATCCAGTTAGAAATCTGTTAGAATAACATCAGTCTCTAAATGGTTCAAATGTCTCTGAGCACTACGTTCGACTCGCAAATAGAGCGAGGAAAAAGCGACTGTCCATATGCCCCCGTGTGAGCTCTAATTTCTCGTATCCGATCTTCGTGGGCCCTACACGAAATATGTGTTATCGGCTGTAGGATCGTACTGTAGTCAGCTTCAAATGCCAGTTCTCGAAATTTTCTCAACAGCGTTCTGGAAAAGAACGTCGCCTCTCCTCTAGGGATTCCCACTGGAATTCCCGAAGCATCTCAGTAGCACTTACGAGTTGTTCGAATCTACCGGCAACAAATTAGCAGCCATGTTTCAATTGCTTCAATGTCTTCGTTCAGTCCTACCCGGCACGGAACCCAAATACTCGAGCAGTGCTCAGTAATAGGTTACACCAGCGTCCACCGTGTGTGCGGTCTCCTTTACATGTCAACCATTCTTTCCTAAAATTCTCCCAGTAAACCGAAATCGATCATTCGCCTGCCCTACCACAATTTTCACACGCTCGGTCCATTCCAATCGCTTTGCAGCGCTACGCCCAGATATTTAAATGGCTTGACTGTGTCAAGCAGGACTGTAGTAATACTGTATCTGAACATTACAGGTTTGTTCTTCCTACTCATCCCTATTAATTTACATTTTCTCACATTTAGAACTAGCTGCCATTTATCACACCGACTAGAAATTTTAGCCTGTGTCGTGTTATACCTTTCTACAGGCACTCAACGTCGACACCTTACCATACACCACAGCATCATCGGCATACAACCGCAGACAGCTACCCACCCCGTCCACCAAATCATTTATGTATATAGAGAACAACAGTGGTCCTATTGCAACACCGAAAATGCTGCATGCATGGTACCTGCTACCTATATATAACTTTTTTCTGAATTGTATGTAAATATTTGTAATTTAAATGCTTTCATTTAATAAGTAAGGACATTGCTTCACTGTATATGAATATTTAGGTAGAAGTCTGTTGACTTTTCATTGTATTTATCTGTGTTTTACTGTGAAACTTATAAGCTCTGGGAAAAAGCCAAAGGGATTGTTATTTGCATCGACTAGCAACGATAATAGCAGTGCTTGTGCGTTGTAAAATCTTTGAGCAGGGAGTTTTTGCGCAGAGCGCGTGGAGAGAGGGGAGACGGGTTCCAGCGCTTGTAGTGTGCGGAAGTGTGGTGTTAACGCTCTCGCAGTAGAGAGTACCATTTTCGGTGGCATCATGTACGCGCGCCAGCCAGATGTCCAGAGCAGGAGTACGGACAGTGGACGGCGGAGGAGGCTGTATTAATTACTATTGCCCTTTCCTGTAATTAGCCGTGGCTCCACAACATACTACCGTCTTCAACAACAGCAGCAGTTCTACACTCCTGGAAATGGAAAAAAGAACACATTGACACCGGTGTGTCAGACCCACCATACTTGTTCCGGACACTGCGAGAGGGCTGTACAAGCAATGATCATACGCACGGCACAGCGAACACACCAGGAACCGCGGTGTTGGCCGTCGAATGGCGCTAGCTGCGCAGCATTTGTGCACCGCCGCCGTCAGTGTCAGCCAGTTTGCCGTGGCATACGGAGCTCCATCGCAGTCTTTAACACTGGTAGCATGCCGCGATAGCGTGGACGTGAACCGTATGTGCAGTTGACGGACTTCGAGCGAGGGCGTATAGTGGGCATGCGGGAGGGTGGGTGGACGTACCGCCGAATTGCTCAACACGTGGGGCGTGAGGTCTCCACAGTACATCGATGTTGTCGCCAGTGGTCGGCGGAAGGTGCACGTGCCCGTCGACCAGGGACCGGACCGCAGCGACGCACGGATGCACGCCAAGACCGTCGGATCCTACGCAGTGCCGTAGGGGACCGCACCGCCACTTCCCAGCAAATTAGGGACACTGTTGCTCCTGGGGTATCGGCGAGGACCATTCGCAACCGTCTCCATGAAGCTGGGCTACGGTCCCGCACACCGTTAGGCCGTCTTCCGCTCACGCCCCAACATCGTGCAGCCCGCCTCCAGTGGTGTCGCGACAGGCGTGAATGGAGGGACGAATGGAGACGTGTCGTCTTCAGCGATGAGAGTCGCTTCTGCCTTGGTGCCAATGATGGTCGTATGCGTGTTTGACGCCGTGCAGGTGAGCGCCACAATCAGGACTGCATACGACCGAGGCACACAGGGCCAACACCCGGCATCATGGTGTGGGGAGCGATCTCCTACACTGGCCGTACACCACTGGTGATCGTCGAGGGGACACTGAATAGTGCACGGTACATCCAAACCGTCATCGAACCCATCGTTCTACCATTCCTAGACCGGCAAGGGAACTTGCTGTTCCAACAGGACAATGCACGTCCGCATGTATCCCGTGCCACCCAACGTGCTCTAGAAGGTGTAAGTCAACTACCCTGGCCAGCAAGATCTCCGGATCTGTCCCCCATTGAGCATGTTTGGGACTGGATGAAGCGTCGTCTCACGCGGTCTGCACGTCCAGCACGAACGCTGGTCCAACTGAGGCACCAGGTGGAAATGGCATGGCAAGCCGTTCCACAGGACTACATCCAGCATCTCTACGATCGTCTCCATGGGAGAATAGCAGCCTGCATTGCTGCGAAAGGTGGATATACACTGTACTAGTGCCGACATTGTGCATGCTCTGTTGCCTGTGTCTATGTGCCTGTGGTTCTGTCAGTGTGATCATGTGATGTATCTGACCCCAGGAATGTGCCAATAAAGTTTCCCCTTCCTGGGACAATGAATTCACGGTGTTCTTATTTCAATTTCCAGGAGTGTAGAAACACAGTTTCGTCGTCCGTTCCGAGTTTTGTCGTATACACAGCACTGAAGTAAAACTGTTCATTCGTAGAAAGCATTAACGGCTAACCCAGCAGCACAACTGAATGTGATTTGATTGGTAAGATTTATTTAAATAATAATCAGTTAAACTCAGGGCGATTGTGTCCTCATTGCCCCCAGACATTGTTACCAAGCAGGATCCTTGTTCCTTTTTTTCCTAATATGCTAACTGAGTGTCATAAGAAACAAATTGAATAGTTACAGCCAGTTTATTAATGAATAATTTCTCTTTTAAGAATTTTAGCCTCAGTCTACTTTCAATTAACTGTTGTACAACAGAGGCTTCAGCATCTGACTAAAGTAAAGCAATTTCATTTTTCAAGTTTGAGAATCAATCACTGGAAAAAATTCAAATCTAAAAAAAAGCACAAATTAAGAGTGCGGAAATTTTATTTATTTTACATATAGCTTGGAGCACATGGCTGTTTGGTTTGATACGTATTCTAGTTTTTAATTCTGTTCAAGTCAGTAAAAAATGTTAAGTTGTTCAGACAATAATATGAAATCCAATTTGCAAAATAAGTAACGGCAAAGTAGAAAGTGCTTGCTTTTTTTCTAAATTTCTTTGATGAAGTTATGCTGAGGTCACTGGAAGTCATTGTTCACGTAACGAAGTTCAGTACTAACATACAGTTCAAGTGCATATTTTCAAAACATTAGTCGATTGCCTTTTCCAAAATTTAATGCCAAACATAACGTAAACGTGACTTTTCAGTTTTCTTTATCATTACATACTCACTTAAAATTAGTGTAAAAAAAACGTGGCAACCTAGAGTGGGCACGTCAGTGTTTAATAATACATGTTTTTCTTTCCCATCATCTTGTACAGGATTTTGGCTGTAAATTGCCCTAGTGGGCTGGCGACCGTCAGTTACTTTCTTTTCTTTCATTACTGTAACTTTTGGAGTCATGATCAGTAGTACCCCTTTCTGTCCAGAGTTTTTCGTGATTGAATGCACAAAATAACTTTCATTTTCCAAATTATAGCCCTGTTCTGTTAAATTACTTTTATTTTTAGTAGACTTTCCATCAGGAGGGTCGGCTGTACACTTTCCTCCTACTTATCGGTATCACTTCTTCGGGAAAGATAGCCTTATACAATTAGAAAAAATCCATTAGGCATACACGTGATCCACAGTCATGTTTTATATCGCAAACAGGATAGGCCGATCAGTAAGAGGGAGGTTATCACACTTCCCTGGGGCCTTCCTGACTATATCCTTGCGTCTGACGTAGACTCGCCGTTGAGGTCTGCATACTGGGTTTTATTACTTAAGAAGTCTTCGAGCCATTCACATATCTAAGAACTTATTGCATATGCTCGTACCTTCATCAACAGGCTGCAATGGGGCACCGTGCCAAATGCTTTCCGGAAATCTAGAAATATGGAATCTGCCTGTTGCCCTTCATCCATAGTTGCAGCATGTCATGAGAGAAAAAAATTGTTCAAATGGCTCTGAGCACTATGGGACTTAACATCTGAGGTCATCAGTCCCCTAGACTTAGAACTACTGAAACCTGTCTAACCTAAGGGCAACACACACATCCATGCCCGGTGCAGGATTCGAACCTGTGACCGTAGCAGCAGTGGGGTTCGGGACTAACGCGTCTAGAACCACTCGGCCACAACGGTCGGCCATCAGAGAAAAGGATAAGCTGAGTTTCGCAGGAGCGATGCTATTGTCATGCATTTCACATTCGATTCATGGTCTCTGCGAATAATTATGTTTTTTTTCGAATATACTACTGTGTTAATCGACAGATTGTTCCTGTTATACACCTGCTATTGATATTAAATAACTTGTGATGCAAACCTCCAATGTACAATCCATAGTGTTGTGTACATAGGCCCGTGTAGTCAGCGCCTTCACAACTTTCCCACAAGAGCGCGCCCCGCTAAGCACAACAGCGCAGGCGCAGCGCTTGTCCATCTCCGCACTATGAGATGGCGCTGCCATAGAGGCGGACCAAATTCTGCTTCCGCCGATCCGTGTATTAATATGTAAGGCAGCCACTGAGATTGCTGCTAATGTAGAACCTGTTCTCCTCGTGGATCACACTCGTGTAGTGATAGATGAACGCGCGAGGTATCATAACGAGTGTACAGCCCTCCGATTAGTCAGTCTGCATTAGTCTGCATTTGTCTGCACCAGTCTGTACCAGTCTGCATTAGTCTGTACCAGTCTGTACGAGTTCTACATTTGTCTGTACCAGTCTATAGTCAAGTTTCAGTCTGCGCCTAAGAAGATTACCATATTCCTGTACATAGCCATGAAGTTAAATGTATAGACACTTTTGTCAAGTATCAGAGATATATGTGAGAATAAGATTAACGTACCCATACCAAAGGAACTTCAGATTGTCAATTGTAAATAGCATCCAGAACCAAGTTAAGTAATTTTTATGCTTGTTATTATTTTAATAAAGGTGTGTGAAAATTAATCAAGTTCTGTTTAAAGTTGGTCACCGTCAATCTGCTACTCTAAGCGTGCGAGTGGCATTTCTATCGTCTGACCTAACGGCAGAAGATAAACACGCCACGATAAGACCACGAGAAATATTGCTGACACTCGCCTACTTCGTTAGAGCGACAAGTCAAATAATCTGACGGTGTGTGTACCGAAGGTCTTACAGTACGCACACCACACATAGCTATGGCCCTTAATAATTTGTGCTCTGTATTAAAGTTGTGTGCGTTAGTTTATAGCTTCGATCTGGTTCTTCATTAGTTTTCTAGGTCAGGGTAACATTATGTACACAGAGAGTCCGCAATGTTAGCGGAAAACCAGTCGCCCTGTGTAAATTATCACGTGGGATTTCTTCGTAGTTTATGTATTGTCAGTTCCCAGTGATAGCCAGATCTTTGGCTGTTTAATTGCAGTCGGCAGTGTGTGTGTTTTTCCTTTAGAACTGCCGGCCGGTGTGGCCGAGCGGTTCTAGGCGCTTCAGTCTGGAACCGTGCGACCGCTACGGTCGCAGGTTCGAATCCTGCCTCGGGCATGGATGTGTGTGCTGTCCTTAGGTTAGTTAGGTTTAAGTAGTTCTAAGTTCTAGGGGACTGATGACCTCAGATGTTAAGTCCCGTAGTGCTCAGAGCCATTAGAACCATTTGAACTGGCCATAGGTTGTCAGTTTCCCCTGCAAAAGAGCGCGTTTGGTCCATCACGCTTCCGCCTACGATTGTGCATAGATGCGACACGTTTGGGACGCGAGCTACCGCTGTTGGCAGACGCTGCGCCGCAGAAGCGGCCCGCTGAGCCTGCGCGCCCAGGAGGCGCTGTGGCTGCGCCTCTCACGGCTCGCCACGGCCACGGCGCACGCGCTCTCCGGCGCGCACCTCGCCGTCACCACCACCTGCGGCGCCGTCTTCCTCATGGCTGCCTACGGCTTCCTCATCACGTGCGACAAGCCGCACATGCGCGTCATGTGCGGCGGCTACTGCGCTTACGCCCTGTGCCACGCCGCCTACATGGCCACGGTGTTCAACGCCGGCTACGCTGTTGGGGTAGCGGTAGGTCCGTCTCTGTGTACCAGTATTCATACACTACTCGCCATTAAAATTGCTACACCAAGAAGAAATGCAGATGATAAACGGGTATTCATTGGACAAATATATTATACTAGAACTGACATATGATTACATTTTCACGCAGTTTGGGTGCATAGATCCTGAGAAATCAGTACCCAGAACAACCACATCTGGCCGTAATAGCGGCCTTGATACGACTGGGCATTGAGTCAAACAGAGCTTGGCTCGCGTGTACAGGTACAGCTGCCCATACAGTTTCAACACGATACCACAGTTCATCAAGAGTAGTGACTGGCGTATTGTGACGAGCCAGTTGCTCGGTCGCCATTGACCAGACGTTTTCAATTGGTGAGAGATCTGGAGAATGTGCTGGCCAAGGCAACAGTCGAACATTTTCTGCATCCAGAAAGGCCCGTACAGGACCTGCAACATGTGGTCGTGCATTATCCTGCTGAAATGTACGGTTTCGCATGGATCGAATGAAGGGTAGAACCACGGGTCGTAACACATCTGAAATGTAACGTCCACTGTTCAAAGTGCCGTCAATCCAAACAAGAGACGTGTAACCAATGGCACCCCATACCATCACGCCGGGTGATACGCCAGTATGGCGATGACGAATTCACGCTTCCAATGGGCGTTCACCGCGATGTCGCCAAACACGGATGCGACCATCACGATGCTGTAAACAGAACCTGGATTCATCCGAAAAAATGACGTTTTGCCATTCGTGCACCCAGGTTCGTCGTTGAGTACACCATCGCAGGAGCTCCTGTCTGTGATGCAGCGTCAAGGGTAACCGCAGCCATGGTCTCCGAGCTGATAGTCCATGCTGCTGCAAACATCGTCGAAGTGTTCGTGCAGATGGTTGTTGTCTTGCAAACGTGCCCATCTGTTGACTCAGGGATCGAGACGTGGCTGCACGGTCTGTTACAGTCATGCGGATAAGATGCCTGTCATTTAGACTGCTAGCGATACGAGGCCGTAGGGATCCAGCACGGCGTTCCGTATTACCCTCCTGAACCCACCGATTCTATATTCTGCTAACAGTCATTGGATCTCGACCAACGCGAGCAGCAGTATCGCGATACGATAAACCGCAATCGCGATAAGCTACAATCCGACCTTTATCAAAGTCGGAAACGTGATGGTACGCATTTCTCCACCTTACACGAGGTATCACAACAAGTTTTCACCAGGCAACGCCGATCAACTGCTGTTTGTGTGTGAGAAATCGGTTGGAAACTTTCCTCATGTCAGCACGTTGCAGGTGTCACCACCGGCGCCAACCTTGTGTGAATGCTCTGAAAACCTAGTCATTTGCATATCACAGCATCGTCTTGCTGTCGGTTAAATTTCGCGTCTGTAGCACGTCATCTTCGTGGTGTAGCAATTTTAATGGCCAGTAGTGTAATTACAGAAGCAGAGGAACGTGAAATATGTGAGAGACTATGGAGCACTGTTAAAATGCGCTTGCTTCTTCTTTATTGATATGCTCCTCAGTCCTCATGTAGCAAATTTCAGTGGTTTTGTTTACAAAGCACTTTCTGCTGCCTATCACAATTTTCTTTTATTTTTGTTTTACACGATGTGTTTCTGAAAATGATTTCCGTTTTCGAGTGTGTATTTCTTTTTACTATGACATTGTATTGCAATGTAAGGTTCTTCTTTGTTCTTTTTTTAATTACAGCAATATAAAAAAAAACCTCCATTTTTAGTTAGTTATCGATTTTTATGTGTAGTTAGTGTCGTAATTTAGAAGAACTTGTACTTACAGTTTTGTTATAGTCCATTTGTGCAGAGTCTCACAGATGTTAAACATAAGTATCAATTTTCAGCGCACGGTACACATCGAGAATAACTTATTTAAAAGAACATATTTGTAACTATTTTGTTTAACCATTCACTGTTACGTCCCATGTCACTGTTTTCATAATTTTTAAGCGTTCGTTATTGAGTTTTCTGAGTATTGTGTATTTCACTTATTTTCTACTTTGATCGTATTCTAAAATTTTGGTGACTCACAGAAATATTTTCAATTTAATAATTTCATCTCTTTTATCGCAGACCACTAATTTACTTTTATTGTACTTTACATGTGGCAAGTGCACTATTTGTTCATTCGGTGTTGTTCATTCTAGCTGTGTCCACACAGATGTCATCCTGTCATCTAATTCTGCAACAAACAAGCATGTATGCTGACAGCCGCAGCTTAATCTATGCACAGTTGAAAGATCTTTTTTAAAAATTGTGGTAAAATCTTATAAAAATTCTAGAGTCCACTTGTAGCTGCTAATCTTCATTTATTGTGAGATCAAGATATAACTGGTTTCGCGATAATGAGTAGCATCTTCATGTTAATCACAAAACATACATACTAATTAGAAGCCGTAAGTGCAAAACTTTATAATGCTTACTATGAAGGAGACAGAAAGATACTCGCTGGATTAGGTTAAGCCATTAAACCATTACGTTCTCCTAACGGTACACAAGGTATATATCCTGGCAGCATCAAACGTAAGGGATGTTGAAAGGTACGTGAATGATCTTGGGTAATTACGGGTCATCGCTGCCACACGTACTGATTTGGACATGAAAAGTAGGGCCGAAAAGAGGAAGAACACCAAATTGTGGTATTAGAATACCGTAAATATAGGTCGGTAGCAACTTACCGGTGTTGATTTCCTGATGATACTTATAAAAACAGGGCAATGCTCTCAATATTCTCGAAGAAATCCGTATCCTCCACTCCCTAACGCTACACCCAAACCAAACGCTGAAGAGTCAGCTGGATCTGAGACACAGACCCACTCTCTCGAGTTTCCATTACTTATGCCCTCTTTCACGAGTTGCCCCTTTACAATAACAACTGCAATATCTCATATCCATTGCCCTTTATCTTTCGGTTCCCATTCACCTAGTTTTACTGCATACGTGATTCTTTTGTCAATTTTGGTAATTTTCCTAATTTACTTAGTAAACCTAACCATCAATTTAGTTTCACCTAGTTGTTCTCGGGACCGAGAGCCAATTCTAATAACTCATATTATAATGAGTTTTAAATTTTAATTGGTGCGATTTGTGCAGAAATTAAAATACTAAGCACACTACGCAGAATTTTTCCATTGTGTTCAGAGTGCTAGTAGTGTTACCAACGACATCATGAGTTGTCAATCTCATTTGTAAAGCGACTCCGAACCTTCGAAAAATGAGATACCTCCGTCCCATACAGCCCTTACGCACCCTACGGGCACCTCCTAGCACTCACGCCGGCCCATTTCCAACGTCAGTCTCCGCCCTGACTTAATAGCGGCTGCGTTTGTACGCAGTGTCGTCATTTCCTCACAGCAACCGAGACAGTTGTTTTCGTAAGTATCAACAAGAATTCAACGCCGATAAATTGCTACCATACTATATCTACGGGACTCTGATACTACAGTTTCGTGTTCATCCGCTTATCCGCCCTATTTTTCAGGTCCATGTTAGTGTGTCCCTCAATAATGACCCGTAATTACCTAAGATTATTTATGGATCTTTCAACATTCGCCGGCCGCTGGTGGTCGAGCGGTTCTAAGCGCAACAGCCTCGAACCGCGCGACCGCTACGGTCGCAGGTTCGAATCCTGCCTCGGGCATGGATGTGTGTGATGTCATTAGGTTAGTTAGGTTTAAGTAGTTCTAAGTTCTAGGGGACTGATGACCACAGATGTTAAGTCCCATAGTGCTCAGATCCATTTGAACCATTTTTTTTTTCAACATTCATTGCATCTGATGTTGTCAGGATATGTGCCTCATAGAATGTTGGGAGAACATAGTGGTTTAATGACTTAACGCAATTCACACAAGAGGGTACTTTTCTATCTCTTTCATAGGAGGCACTATTAATTTTTGCACGTAACGGCAACGTTGTTGTACATTAACCTAAACATGCGAATTATCATCGCGAAACCTGTTGTACCTCGATCTCACATCAGCTACAGGCGGACTCTACAATTTTTTATAATTTTTTACCACAAAAATGTTTAAAAGATTTTTAACCTAATTCTAAGTGTTTCTCTTCCTCTCGTTTCATCTGTTGTACTGCCGATGCAATTACAAGTACTCTATTCTCCATTCTTCTTGCTATATGGCCTGCCCAGTTCATCCATTCCTTGTTTAGCACTTGCGGTTTGTTGTACAGCCCTCTCAGTTCTTCAGTTTTTCGTATATGTCATTCCACGTTATGTTAGTCACTTACCGGTCCAAAAATTTTCCTAGTGGTTTTCTTTCAAATATTTACAGTTTTTCTTCATCTTTTTTTCTAAATATTAATGATTTAGATCTGTATAATATACCGGTATCCGTTGATAAAAGCGGATTTTAGAATTAGTACTACGTGATCTCTTGTTTAAGATTTTGATGAAACTTCAAAGAGTTTTGTTCCCCGTTGCTAGACAGGCATATATTTCTGTATCCGTTCAACTGTTGTTACTAAAAAAGACTTCTTAAATACTTGAAGCTGTCAACTGTCTTGAAAGTGAATCAATCCACAACCAAAGGTGGATCACTTTGTATTTTCTTACCTACTACCACATATTCTTTTATTCAGTAACACGTAATCCTGTTTTCTCTGCGATTATACAATAATCTTACACAATTTTCATTAATTTTGGTTTGGAACTACTCATTAATGTTGCATCATCTGCGTAGGCAAGTCCAGTAATCTTCATCTCCAGCATTTCCATCCCTTGTGGATTAGTTTTACTAAATTTTCTATCGGCTTTCTCTAACTAGAGATAAAATAAAGTAGGTCGAATGGCGTTTCCTTGTCTCAGTCCAGTAGACATGTTAAAATTTTCAAGGTCTCTTTGTCTACGCTAATAATAAAATTGTGAAACCCTCATGCCTGTCTGTTTGTCTGTTTGAACACAATCTCATTCCTAAAATTGCTAGACGAATTTTCAACTGGTTTTCACATGTAACTTGAACGTTCCGTGGGCAACGTGTAGGCTCTATTTCACCAAAGTTGAATCACGGGAAAAGAGATATTGTAATTTAAAGTTTTGTCAACGCTACATAGGGAAATTTGAATTCTATCATATTTGAGGAAAAGCTTTTATTGAATAATATGTTCTACGTAAAACGATTCAACGTACTGAATACAATGCTTGTACAACCCTCAATGTATTTGATCCGCGTTGCCATACTAATATTATTAAATGGGAAGTCAGTCTGTTACGTTTTCACGACTAAACTGTTGACCTAGTTCTATAAAATTTGGTTTGGAGATATCTTGAACCCTGAGGAAGAACAAAGAGTATTTAAGTAAGTAAAAAATATCAAAAATCGAGCTATAATAAGGGAGTGAAGTAAGGGATAGAGAACCTATCTTTGCGTCACTGAACATAAACCGTTTCAAAAATTATTAAATTTATTTGATAAGGCCCATGTTGCTTGGTGTATAGTTACTCATGCTTCAGTAGAATGAGCCACATGTGAACGCTCCTCGCCGTGCCTCTCCACGTACACTGCTTGGCAGTGAAACACAGTGCGTACTGCCGCGTCATGCATTGAGATAGTGGATTGGCGTGGCCTTAGGGCAGGGGGGGGGGGGGGGAGGGGGTTAGGCAGGGGCACATTACTAATCACTAGCTATAGTGAGCAGAGAGACACGTGAGGACAGCTGACATTATTGCTCATACAACTCACCCTCACCCCTCATTACTGAAATGCACGTACAACCACGAGTAATAGCTAGTGTGACAAAGATTCATCCATACATGTTTTAGCTAATTTTATTACCTTTGAGTGCATCAAATCCCTCATTATATCACTAATACAAAAATTTAATTCCTGAAATCTAAGCTCAGAACTGAGAAGGTTATAGTTATAGCCATTAACAGCGCAACATCATAAAGATGTACTGTACTAACCAGAGGTGTTTATGATGTCTAACCCTGTGGCACCTGAATCCACCACACCAGGTGCTGGTACCATATGACGATGACATACACACTCTCGCAAATTTCGTGCTCCTCCACACACAGACACGCCATCACGATGCTTTGTGCTGAATGGGGACTCTGAAAAGGCTGCACGATGGCACCCATAGGTCCAGTGTTCTTGTCACAGGCACTGATTTCAGTCCGCCACCCTCTGCTGCCATGTGGTTACTGCTGACAAACAGCGGTGTTTCATTCATCCTCTCACTGTTCATGTGGATGCTTTTTTTGTTGGAAACATGCCCATTTCCCGACTCGAAATACACGACTTGGTTGTCTGACCCTGCACAGCTGAGCTAACAGTATGTCTCTTCCCTCAGGCGCTAGTCGTATGTGGCTGTTGAGGTCATGCTTTACGTGTTGTCCTCCTGGACCCATGGATTGCTTATTCGCAAGACAGACGTGGGATCCCGACCAACGCAGTAAGCAATTTCGCGTGACTATAAACCGCAGTTTCCATAGGCCACGATTTTGCATTTGTCGAATTTCAGCAATTGCTGATAGCTGATTTTTCCTTGTGGCAAGGGATATTACACGATGTCTTCAAAAAACAACCAACATTTAAATGCTATTTTTGAATGAGAAACTCGCTGCATAATATTTCATTATATGTGTAATTTATGTGGTTGTATGTGTGGTTGCGCTAAAATCCAACCATTTACATATACAAGCATGCAGAACACGTTGTACCAACTTCACGTTCGTTGCACGCTTAATTCTAATTTTAATGACCAGTACCGTATTTCACTCGCGCAAAGGCATCGGACTGGAAGCAGCTAAATACGTTCTCTTTAGTCATATAGTCATCCCATCTTCTTGCTCACCATATTCTTTTACATTTTGGAAAACATTTGCTCTCATAATCCCTCATGTATCCTCCCTGATTTCATTTCTCCTTTTGAAGATGTCATTTTTTACTTCCCTCTTCATTCTAACATACATTACTCTATTACGTTTGTCATGTGTTCCCAACCAGTTATTATAAAAAGTTTTCCTTAGGTTTACTTTTTCTTCAGTGCTTTGAGTCCACCATTTGACTCACGCTTTCTTCCTTCTTCTTGCTGCCCCAATGCTTCAAATGCTGCTTCATGCATCCATTTTCTTAATTCCTTGGTACAGATGCTCCACCATCCTTCTTCTAAGTGCCTCAGTTTGTTTGACAACGGTAATTCATGAAGAAATTGTACAGATTCCAGTTTCAAGTTGTCTAAGCTGTACTTCATAGTATCCACTGTCCTCGTGCTAATACTTGTGTCTTTAATTCGTCTTTGGCTCTAGGTTATTATTGCCATCTTAATACCTAACAGTAGGCGATATGTGGCAGATTGTGCACCCCTGCAGATTCTAACATCATATCTTGTTCATACGAAAGATTTTTACCTTGAATAATGTACTAATGTTTATTATTGACCAACTCTCCCATATATAGTTGTAGATCTGGTTGTGAGAAAATAAGCCATCTAAAATCTTCAAGGACAGTGTCTGACATATATCTGATATTTCTGGAAGGACTCTCCGATGTATACTTGTAGATCTGCTTGTGAGGAAAGAAACCATCTACAGTCTTCAAGGAAAAAGTGTCACATATATCCACTAACCCATCTGCATTGTCATTTTCTGAATCATCTCCATATCTTCCCGCTACTAAACTGTCGGTGACCACCCATACTTTTCCTTAAAATGTCCCATTAAAATTGTTTCTTTGTGTGTGCTTGTGCTATGTAGCACACATGTGAATTTTCGTGAAACTCATCTTCGACTCTGCTGTCAGGGTCATTTGTAGGTGAATAAGACCCGACAATGATAACTTCGCGACCGTATTTTGAGATTTCTGTGGACATTATCCTCTCATCAGTTTCCTGACAGCATTTGACACCTCTTCTGTGTTTCTTATGAATGGCTATTGAAATTCTTCTCTTGGCTCTTTCCTACTTTTTAACTCCACTGTAAAAGTGCTTTTAATCTGCTATATTTTCGTTTCCCTTCCACTTGCCCTTTGTTTTACTGAGAACACCATATCTTCCTTCAACCTCACTAGTTTCTGGAATATTTTTTTTTTTCTTTTTGACCAAACTCTACTCATTCCACGTTGTTATAAGCACGGCCATTTACGATATCCATTTTCGTCTCCGCGATGATCCGATCCCGTTACTTTCGCTAGGCTTTTGAGTTAGATCTCGAGCCGAGAAAATATATTTTAACAAATGCTGAGGAGTCGCTCAACGATTCAACCACGACATTGGAGGATTGTGCTGTATTCTGGATTAGGCAGACCGCCTTCCCAGTTCTGCCCGCCTGACAAATCAAGAAAAGGACCAGATGTAAGGAAGACGGGATGTTGTGAGGCACTCTTCGTCTGGCTCTTTCGCAGAGGCCTGGTCATCCTGGAAGATCCTGCCAGCAGCTACGCTACCGCCGCTGTAGCCCCCTACCTCACTGAAACACGTAAACCCTCTCGCCCACATGGATAGTACTACGGGAAGGCGGTATCTCCTGAGAGGGAGATTTTCTCATGTTTAAAATTAATGCTTATACAAACAGTTCTTAGGGGATGACAAAACATCATCCAAAACTCTCAGAGCGAAACCAGTTGTTCCAGTGGTTCAAGAAATGTATGAGGCTAGGTATCCTAAACATTAGCGAATAATGATGCAAATTCGGGAATTTTTAGGATGCTCTCCAACAGATATCAGAATGGTGATGGGATCCATTAGAAGCATTCAATTTTCTCCAGTGCCATGTCGTAGGGCAGCCACTTCTAACTCGTATGTTATGGGCTGGCCAGTTCCGGCTTTAAAGGGTACAGAGTCAAGAAGGCTTACTCAACAGAGTCATATTTTATTAACGATGCATTCTGTACAGTACTTCGATGTCAGCAGTTTAGGTGCCAGTCATGGCTAATAGATAGCCGTTACATCCCCAGTGGTATGTTGACATAACAGCAGCTGGCGGTGACAGCATCCTTGTTGACACAAGTCATCCAGTCAGCTCGGTACCTTAAGTACCACGGCACTCGATAACGCTGGCGGAATGTGTGTATGCTCCTCGTCGAACACAGGACCTTTGGAGATTGGCTAGTGTCGTGCGATATCCGCCTCACACTGGCGGATCAAGTTGAAAGCCTAGAACCATCATGTTTAGGTGTCAGCTCGTAAGTCACCGGCTGTGACAAGTTTTTGGCGCTACTCGATGAGGCTGGAGTAGGTTAGCAGCACATTTGACTAATGTCTTGGATGGAGACCTTGTCGATCAAATGAGTCGTGCAGCGTCCGCCTCGTCCGCCTGCGACTTCGGCAATCCCCTTGACAGAACAGAGATGCGGGATATCATCACCACAGTGAGTGAAACCAAAGCAGACGCTTACGGTACGACCAAGACCACTACCGGAGACTAAAACACAGCATCGTGTCTCGGCCGACGACGGCCAGGGTCCGCTACCTGAGTAGCGCGGATCGACAGCAGCGGCACATGTCGCAATCAACAAGCGGACTATTTTTCTACGCCACTCACGTGATCGAAAATAGTCCCAGAAGATCCATCCGCCAACCGGCCTTATAAGCCGCTGCACCGCCGGCCAGAAGGCAGTTCGACACGCCGGCCGGACTTGTAGGGATCTGCAATCCCGGCCGCAACACCCATGTGCCTCGTCTGCTGGAGTCCCTGGTTGCTGGGAGTGGTAGCTTCGGACTGTGACTCGAGAGTGTCGTGTAACGGTGGTCTGGCCTCACTGAACAGTTTTGCGCTAATGCTGCTCTCTGTTAGTTTTGTTTCCATCTTTTCTTTGGTGTACCTTCTCGATTGAGAGACTCGTGAGGAAATAACACTTTATTTTATTAGTCTTCTGTTGTATGATCCGAAGTGGGATCCATATTTTGTTTCTTGCTTAAATTGTTTGGCATACTTTGTCGACATAAGCAATGTTCCTGTTTATTGACTTTTCCCAATAAAAACTGAATGACGAATATACACTACTAGCCATTAAAATTGCTACACCACGAAGATGACGTGCTACAGAAGCGAAATTTAACCGACAGCAAGAAGATGCTGTGATATGCAAATGATTAACTTTTCAGAACATTCACACAAGGTTGGCACCGGTGGCGACACCTACAACGTGCTGACATGAGCAAAGTTTCCAACCGATTTCTCATACACAAACAGCAGTTGACCAGCATTACCTGGTGAAACGTTGTTGTGATGCCTCGTGTAAGGAGGAGAAATGAGTACCATCACGTTTCCGACTTTGATAAAGGTCGGATTGTCGCCTATTGCGATTGCGGTTATCGTATCGCGACATTGCTGCTCGCATTGGTCGAGATCCAGTGACTGTTAGCAGAATATAGAATCGGTGGGTTCAGAAGGGTAATACGGAACGCCGTGCTGGATCCCAACGTCCTCGTATCACTAGCAGTTGAGAGTTGAGATGACAGGCATCTTATCCGCATGGCTGTAACGGATAGTGCAACCACGTCTCGATCCCTGAGTCAACAGATGGGCACGTTTGCAAGACAACAACCATCTGCATGAACAGTTCGACGACGTTTGCAGCAGCATGGACTATCAGCTCGGAGACCATAGCGGCGGTTACCCTTGATGCTGCATCACAGACAGACAGACAGACAGGAGCGCCTGCGATGGTGCATTCAACGACAAACCTGGGTGCACGAATGGCAAAACGTCATTTTTTCGGATGAATCCAGGTTCTGTTTACAGCATCGTGATGGTCGCATCCGTGTTTGGTGACATCGCGGTGAACCCGCACTGGAAGGGTGTATTCGTCATCGCCATACTGGCGTATCACCCGGCGTGATGATGTGGGGTGCCATTGGTTACACGTCACGGTCACCTCTTGTTCGCATTGACGGCACTTTGAACAGTGGACGTTACATTTCAGATGTGTTACGACCCGTGGCTCTACCCTTCATTCGATCCCTGCGAAACCCTACATCTCAGCAAGGTTAATGCACGACCGCATGTTGCAGGTCCTGTACGGGCCTTTCTGGATACAGAAAATGTTCGACTGCTGCCCTGGTCAGCACATTCTCCTGATCTCTCACCAACTGAAAACGTCTGGTGAATGGTGGCCGAGCAACTGGCTCGTCACAATACGCGAGTCACTACTCTTGATGAAGTGTGGTATCGTGTTGAAGCTGCATGGGCAGCTGTACCTGCACACGCCATCCAAGCTCTGTTTGACTCAATGCCCAGGCGTACCAAGGCCGTTATTACGGCCAGAGGTGGTTGTTCTGTGTACTGATTTCTCAGAATCTGTGCACCCAAATTGCGTGAAAATGTAATCACATGTCAGTTCTAGCATAATATATTTGTCCAGTGAATACCCGTTTATGATCTACATTTCTTCTGGTGTAGCAATTTTAATGTTGAGTAGTGTAGTTCGCGTTTTGTCTCTGCTACCACACATGCAACACATGACATTGAGGGAATGCTGCTAAGTGCTAATCGGGGAACGTTCATACTCCCTCCGCCTGAGTGTGTTATGAGAAGAGGTTGTCGGTTCGTGTCACATAGTTAACTTGTGGAAACGCGGCATCCTTCTACAACATGTGGCTACCCAGCCAACCACTGGTGGCAGATCTCCAAGTTGCACATCAGTATTATTACAACACCCCGCTCCAGAATTACATTAGTCAGTGATCTGGATATCCTTTGACTGGTTGTGCAGGACTGCCTAAAACTAATGCCGCAAAGGCAAGAGGCAGTAATACTCGGATGCTGCACTTTTGTATGAAACTCTTATATCTAAGCTGTGTACGTCCTTCAGCACCGCAATGAAGCTGTAACAGAATGAATTCCCTCCTTCACCACTTACTGCACAGAATGGGTTTCATCCATGGTACGAGATTTATCCTAGCACACATCTGCCTGTGCCTGCGAGGAATGAGATTGCAGGCTCAGATGCGAGCAGTACCATCAAAAAGCTGGTTTATAATTTAAAACTATTTTGAAAATAAGTCTTTTTCCTAATTTTGACACATTTAATTTTGACATAACCTGTTTCGGCTATGCTATTTTCTGTTCGGCTGTTTAAGAACAATATTTCATTCTTCTGTAGCTGATCTGAAGAGTGTACAGCCGAAACTGGCTACCAGTTTTAGCGGTCCATGATCAGTCGATGAAGAACCTGAGACGTAATGTCTAACTGTACAAAGTTCTTTTCACTGACTATCTCATACATAACATTTCATGTGACCTGTCATACTTCCTTTAAGGAAATACACTGACAGATAACAATATTACACTCCACCAAGGAATTATCCGAATGCAACGGAAATCGGTAGATGTGATTTACATGTACAGACAAACAACACAGTTTCAGAAAAATTGGAATATTTACTTCAGGAGACGGAGCCTTACAAACTGAGCGAGCCAATAATGCGTTGGTCCACCTGTGACCCAAATGCAAGCTGTTATTCGACTTGGCAATCGTTGGTAGAGTTGTTAGCTTTCTGAGGGTACCGTGCAAAATTCTGTCCAAGTAGCGCTTTAGATCGACAAAATTGCGAACTGACTGCAGGGCGCTACCCATACAGTTCCCAGTGTTTCCAATCTGGGAAATATCTGGTGACTTTGCTGGGCAAAGTACAGTTTGGGAAGCACGAAGCCAAGCAATAGAAACTTTCTTCATGTGCAGGCGGCAGTTATCTTGTTTTTCGCTGGTCATAGGGGTTCAGTTCGAAGCAGGACTCGTACTGAAGACGACTGTATTCCAGTCAGTGAGATTCGAGGCTGAAGACGTGCCTGGAGATGTCCCGGAGAGTTGTGGAAAACCAACCTCTCTGTCACCTGCCATACGGGCTGATAACCAAGAATGATGGTCTGTGGTGTCACTTCATTTCTCAGTAGGACCCCTTAGGTTGTCATCCGCTACACCCTTGCGGCACAGAGGTACGTCGACGATATTCCACGCCCTGTTATTTTGCCCTTCATAACAAGCCATCCTGGGTTTGCATTTCACCAAGATGATGTCTCACTCGCCCGCAAACGGCGAGAGTTTCTGCTGCTTGTCTTCGTGCTTGCCAGACTCTACCTTGGCCAGCAAGGTCACCGGATCTCTCCCCAGTTGAGAACGATTGGAGCAGTACGGGCAGGGCCCTTCAACCAAGTCGGGATTTTGACGGTCTAATGCGCCAGTGGGGCCGAATTTGGCACGATGGCCCCCTGAAGGACATCCAACAACTCTGTCATTCAATGCCAAGCCGAATAACTGTTTGCATATTGGCCATAGATTGACTTGCTCAACGTGTGGAGCTATTTCTCCTTAGGAAACCATCCAATTTTTTTCTGAAATTCTATTCATTGTTTGTCTTCATGATGTCTCCTTTTTTTTATTTTATTTTACTTTTGTAGAGTTTACTATTCATTTTTGTGGCCCAAACATATCAGTTAGGTTATATTATTCATAACAAAATTATTTCTTTATTGTCTATTACCTGTTTTCTTTTCCTTCCAGATGGATGACTTCTGTGACGAAGAAATCGGTGATTTGGTTGCTAGAGACGAAAACATTCGTGATGAGGTATGTAGAATCTCGAATAACCATTATACACTACCTAACAAAAAGTTGAAGTACCCGGAAGGTATGATCAGATGTCAACATGTGTTCATACACCATCAACATATGTGTTGATGAATACAGTTCCATACATCAGTGATAAGTAGAATGGCCACCAGATTGCGTGAGTGCCATTGCTGTTTAGTGTTGTTACCAGGCTTGGATTGGTATATAAAGTGCGTGAACTAAGTCAGATGTTGAATGATGACTGTAAAGGACATGGAAATGCCTCGTGTTCGCCTGGGGGAGCTTTATCAGCGCCTGATAGAGTTTAAAAGGAGTCTCATTATGGTTCTCGATTTGGCCAGCTGGTCGAATCGTACAATATCTAGATTTGTTGGGCATTCATATTTGAGAGTGGTCCCGTGTTGGACTGCATTGGAACTTGGGGGCAGGCTTTCTCGTTGTCAAGGGCCCAGTTGACCACTTCTGATAGCCATAAGGGAGGCCCCTTCACATGTGTGCCTGTCATCTGAGAACAAGTAATGGACCCCCTGCAACATTCTGTGTCATTCTGGACGAATGGTTGGAGAGAGCTGCAGCCGGACTGGGGAATTTCCGTCCCGTGCATATGCTGCCATTAATACCACAGCACAAACGGCCGCACTTGTAATGGTGCCGTGACAGAGAATTACAGTCTGCTGACAAATAGCGTTGCATTTCGTTCAGTGATTAATCGTGATTCTGCGCTATGCCAGGTGACCGTCATCGGCGAGAATGGTGGCGACCTGGTGGGAGGTCCCATTTTTTCAAAGGTTTGGAGAGGCACAGCGACGTAACACCTGGGGAGTGTGGGGAGACAACCGAGACTTCAGGTGGCGACTGGTATGGGCTGAGGGAGCTCTGACGGCGCTACAGTAAGCCATGCACACCCTGCGTCATCATGTGTACCTAGCATGCGACGGTATCTAGGTGCCATTTCTCAGACAGTGCTCATCCATACACGACACGTGTGTCCATGAACTATATGGTGAGGTGACCAGAAAGATGCCCAGACCTGTTCCTGTAGTACCCAAAACCAACTGCGGGAACGTCTTGGGCTGCGGGATCGGAGCCGTCAGGCGGGGAAATCGCCGGCGGTGGAGCACGAGCCACCGGGTGAACACAAAGATGAGTCGGACGACAGACCAACGACAACCGACAATAACCGACAACAACCGACAACGACCGACGATGACCGACACAACAAGGAAGAGATAAACAACGGAGGCTTGTAGAAACCACAACACCAAGCACCAACAGTATATCCACTCGGAACCAGAGCCAGGCAAATGTCAACAACGAGCTACGACCAGAACGCAGTACCGTCGAGATAGAGACGCAATCCAGAGCGAGTACCAGACTGACTGGATTAGGTTTTTTTTCTTTATTGTATTTCAATTCCCCATCGGGGCGGGCTGGCAGCAGCATATGCACTGCTCTTCAGCCGAAAGACATAGAACAAACAATAGAAGACATTTAAAAATAACAAAGGAGAGAATATGGTGAACATAGATATAAAAAAGGGGGAACATCATGGAAGGCAATAGACAAAAAACGGGGTGACTGTACAATGGAGATAAAAAACTGTTTAAAAGTAGCACACACAAAAAGCCACATACAGCGACAATAAAAAGAACACAAGGTACAGTATGACTGGAGCATAAAAGGTATCGACGGATGGCATAGCACATAACGTAACACTGACGGCGAACCTCAAGGCAGTACACAATTAAAATCACACCTCTTGACGCGCAGGAGAAACAGCACTAAACACAACACTGATGTGGCACACTGATGATGATCAAAATGGAGGATCTGCCAGGCGCAACGAGATGAGGGAGACCTGAAGAAGGGAGGGAGGGGAAGAGATGGGGGAGGTGAGAGGGGGGCGTGCTGAAGAGGGCCAGGTAGGGAGGGATGTGGGAAGGAAAGAGGCAAGTATGGGGTGCAGGGTCTCAGGGGATGGAGGGAAGAAGGAAAATCCGCTCTGGGAGAAGGAGGGAAGAGGAAAAAGGGGGCCCTGGGGAGGGGGGGGGGGGGAACAAGGCCAGGTTATAGTTGGAAGGAAGGGTAGATGTCACAGCAAAGTTCCTCATCCGGGAGGGGGAGGCATTGGAAGTTGCCCTGATGAAGGAGATGGAGGGTGTGGAGGTGGAGAGACGGAGGGATACAGCGATAGAGGCGTGGAACCAGCGAGGGGTGGAGAGGAAGGAGGAAACCAGAGGGTGCGGGGGATCAAGCCAGCGGACAATGTAAAGGATGCGGAGATGTAGGAGAAACAGGAGGAGGTGGGGTAAGGGGATCAGGTCATACAGAAGCCGTGTGGGGGAAGGAAGGCGGATACGGAAGGCAAGGCGGAGCGCATGGCGTTCAAGAATTTGGAGAGCCTTGTAAAAGCGGGTGGGGGCAGAGATCCAGGCAACGCTGGCATAGCAGAGAATAGGACGGATGAGGGATTTGTAGGTGTGGAGGATGGTAGAAGGATGCAATCCCCATGTCCGGCCAGACAGGAGTTTCAGAAGGCGGAGGCGAGAATGGGCTTTCTGCTGGACGGTCTGGAGATGATGGGTCCAGGTGAGGTGTCGGTCGAGGGTGAGGCCAAGGTATTTCAGGGTGGGGGTGAGCTGGATGGGACGACCATAAAGGGTGAGGTAGAAATCATGGAGGCAAAAGGAGCGAGTGGTGCGGCCTATGATGATTGCCTGGGTTTTGGAGGGGTTGAGACGGAGGAACCACTGGTTACACCAAGTGGTGAACTGGTTAAGGTGGGTTTGGAGGGTACGTTGAGACCGTTGAAGGGTAGGATAGAGAGCCAGGAAGGCGGTGCCATCAGCATACTGGAGAAGGTGGACTGGTGGGGGTGGCTTGGGCATATCAGCCGTAGTGGATTAGGGCAGAGCGGGTCCCTATATACGAAACCGGAGGGAGCGGCTATTGGCCGCGGTCTGCACGTGGCGTAGCGGTGGCGCCCTCGCTGAGCGAGAGCCACTGCGCAGAAAAGCCCCCGCGGACACGGAGCCCTCTATGTGGCCACGTCCATTTGTTCTGGCGAGTTTTCGACTTCCGCGGCGGGAGGTACTAGAGTTCCCAAGAGAAGATGTGCAAGATAAGTTCGAACGTCAAAGATATCAAGGACCAGTGACAACAGTTGTGCCCCAGCTTGACTAGGGATACGACACAGTGGCTCTGTGACACCCATCCTCCTCGAACCAGAGCATGTATCGACGCTAGAGGGGATGTAACGTCACACTGGTAAGTAGACACACGCTACCAAGTTCTTTGCAAATTTTACTGAGATAACATCACATACCCTCCCAACCTGTGAGGTTTCATTACGTTTGCTTCTCCCCTTCTGAGTGCTTCAACTTTTTGTCATGTGTATGGCAAATACAGGACCTGCTTAGGTCAAGGAACAGTCGGAATTGCAGTTGTAAATTGTTGTAGTTGAGCTGGGAAAGTCCCTGAGCTTCAAACACTAATAGAAAGCACAGAAGCTGAAATCGTTATAGGTACAGAAAGCTGGCTAAAGCCTGAAATAAGTTCTGCAGAAATTTTTACAAAGTCTCAGACGGTGTGCAGGAAAAATAGATTAGGCAGATTTGGTGGTGGAGTGTTTGTGTCTGTCAGTAGTGGTTTATCTTGTAGTGAAGTCGAAGTAGATACACCGTGCGAATTGGTATGGGTGAAGGTTATACTTAATAGCCGAACTAAGTTAATAATTGGCTCCTTCTACCGACCCCTAGATTCCGATGATATAGTTGCTGAACAGTTCAGAGAAAATTTGAGTCTCGTAACAAATAAATACCCCACTCATGCGGTTATAGTTGGTGGGGACTTCAACCTTCCCTCGACATGTTGGCAAAAATACCGGTAGTAGGCAGAAAACATCTTCCAAGATTGTCCTAAATGCTGTCTCCGAAAAATATTTCGAGCAGTTAGTCTACGAACCCACCCGAATTGTAAATGGTTGCGAAAACACACTTGACCTCTTAGCCACAAACAATCCAGAGCTAATAGAGACCATCATGACTGATACAGGGATTAGTGATCACAAGGTTGTTGTAGCTAGGCTCAATACCGTTCCGTCCAAATCCACCAGAAACAAACGCAAAATAATTTTATTTAAAAAAGCGGATAAAGTGTCACTAGAAGCCTTCCTAAGAGACAATCTCTATTCCTTCCGAACTGACTATGCAAATGTAGACGAGATGTGGCTCAAATTCAAAGATATAGTAGCAACAGCAATTGAGAGATTCATACCTCATAAATTGGTAAGAGATGGAACTGATCCCCCGTGGTACACAAAACAGGTCCGAACTCTGTTGCAGAGGCAACAGAAAAAGCATGCGAAGTTCAGGAGAACGCGAAATCCCGAGGATTGGCTAAAATTTACAGACGCGCAAAATTTGGCACGGACTTCAATGCGAGATGCCTTTAATAGGTTCCACAACGAAACATTGTCTCGATATTTGGAAGAAAATCCGAAGAAATTCTGGTCGTATGTAAAGTACACAAGCGCCAAGATGCAGTCAATACCTTCGCTGCGCGGTGCCGATGGTACTGTTACCGACGACTGTGCCGATAATGCGGAGTTATTGAACGCAGTTTTCCGAAGTTCCTTCACCGGGGAAGACAAATGGAATATTCCAGAATTTGTAACATGAACAGCTGCTAGCATGAGTTTCTTAGAAGTAGATACCTTAGGGATTGCGAAGCAACTCAAATCGCTTGATACGGGCAAGTCTTCAGGTCCAGATTGTATACCGATTAGGTTCCTTTCAGATTACGCTGGTACAATAGCTCCCTACTTAGCAATCATATACAACCGCTCGCTCACCGATAGATATGTACCTACAGATTGGAAAATTGCGCAGGTCGCACCAGTGTTTAAGAAGGGTAGTAGGAGTAACCCATCGAACTACAGACCTATATCATTGACGTCGGTTTGCAGTAGGGTTTTGTAGCATATACCGTATTCAAACATTATGAATCACCTCGAAGGGAACGATCTATTGATACGTAATCAGCACGGTTTCAGAAAACGTCATTCTTGTGCAACGCTCTTTATTCGCACGAAGTAATAGCCGCTATCGACAGGGGATCTCAAGTTGATTCCGTATTTCTAGACTTCCGGAAAGCTTTTGACACCGTTCCTCACAAGCTACTTCTAATCAAGCTGCGGGCCTATTGGGTATCGTCTCAGTTGTGCGACTGGATTCGTGATTTCCTCTCAGGAAGGTCACAGTTCGTAGTAATAGACGGCAAATCATTGAGTAAAACTGAAGTGATATCAGGTGTTCCCCAGGGAAGCGCCCTGGGACCTCTGCTGTTCCTGATCTATATAAATGACCTGGGTGACAGTCTGAGCAGTTCTCTTAGGTTGTTCGCGGATGATGCTGTAATTTACCGTCTAGTAAGGTCATCCGAAGACCAGTATCAGTTGCAAGGCGATTTAGAAAAGATTGTTGTATGGTGTGGCAGGTGGCAGTTGACGCTAAATAAGGAAAAGTGTGAGGTGATCCACATGAGTTCCAAAAGAAATCCATTGGAATTCGATTTCTCGATGAATAGCACAATTATCAAGGCTGTCAATTCATCTAAGTACCTGGGTGTTAAAATTACGAACAACTTCAGTTGGAAAGTCTACATAGATAATATTGTGGGGAAGGCGAGCCAAAGGTTGCGTTTCATTGGTAGGACACTTAGAAGATGCAACAAGTCCACTAAAGAGACAGCTTACACTACATTCGTTCGTCCTCTGTTGGAATATTGCTGCGCGGTGTGGGATCCTTACCACGTGGGTTTGACGGAACAATCGAAAGGGTGCAAAAAAGGGCAGCTCGTTTTGTATTATCACGTAATAGGGGAGAGAGTGTGGCAGATATGATACGCGAGTTGGGATGGAAGTCATTAAAGTAAAGAGGTTTTCCGTCGCGGCGAGATCTATTTACGAAATTTCAGTCACCAACTTTCTCTTCCGAATGAGAAAATATTTTGTTGAGTCCAACCTACATAGGTAGGAACGATCATCAAAATAAAATAAGAGAAATCAGAGCTCGAACAGAAAGGTTTAGGTGTTCGTTTTTCCTGCGCGCTGTTCGGGAGTAGAATGGTAGAGAGATAGTATGATTGTGGTTCGATGAACCCTCTGCCAAGCACTTAAATGTGAATTGCAGAGTAATCATGTACACTCCTGGAAATTGAAATAAGAACACCGTGAATTCATTGTCCCAGGAAGGGGAAACTTTATTGACACATTCCTGGGGTCAGATACATCACATGATCACACTGACAGAACCACAGGCACATAGACACAGGCAACAGAGCATGCACAATGTCGGCACTAGTACAGTGTATATCCACCTTTCGCAGCAATGCAGGTTGCTATTCTCCCATGGATACGATCGTAGAGATGCTGGATGTAGTCCTGTGGAACGGCTTGCCATGCCATTTCCACCTGGCGCCTCAGTTGGACCAGCGTTCGTGCTGGACGTGCAGACCGCGTGAGACGACGCTTCATCCAGTCCCAAACATGCTCAATGGGGGACAGATCCGGAGATCTTGCTGGCCAGGGTAGTTGACTTACACCTTCTAGAGCACGTTGGGTGGCACGGGATACATGCGGACGTGCATTGTCCTGTTGGAACAGCAAGTTCCCTTGCCGGTCTAGGAATGGTAGAACGATGGGTTCGATGACGGTTTGGATGTACCGTGCACTATTCAGTGTCCCCTCGACGATCACCAGTGGTGTACGGCCAGTGTAGGAGATCGCTCCCCACACCATGATGCCGGGTGTTGGCCCTGTGTGCCTCGGTCGTATGCAGTCCTGATTGTGGCGCTCACCTGCACGGCGCCAAACACGCATACGACCATTATTGGCACCAAGGCAGAAGCGACTCTCATCGCTGAAGACGACACGTCTCCATTCGTCCCTCCATTCACGCCTGTCGCGACACCACTGGAGGCGGGCTGCACGATGTTGGGGCGTGAGCGGAAGACGGCCTAACGGCGTGCGGGACCGTAGCCCAGCTTCATGGAGACGGTTGCGAATGGTCCTCACCGATACCCCAGGAGCAACAGTGTCCCTAATTTGCTGGGAAGTGGCGGTGCGGTCCCCTACGGCACTGCGTAGGATCCTACGGTCTTGGCGTGCATCCGTGCGTCGCTGCTGTCCGGTCCCAGGTCGACGGGCACGTGCACCTTCCGCCGACCACTGGCGACAACATTGATGTACTGTGGAGACCTCACGCCCCACGTGTTGAGCAATTCGGCGGTACATCCACCCGGCCTCCCGCATGCCCACTATACGCCCTCGCTCAAAGTCCGTCAACTGCACATACGGTTCACGTCCACGCTGTCGCGGCATGCTACCAGTGTTAAAGACTGCGATGGAGCTCCGTATGCCACGGCAAACTGGCTGACACTGACGGCGGCGGTGCACAAATGCTGCGCAGCTAGCGCCATTCGACGGCCAACACCGCGGTTCCTGGTGTGTCCGCTGTGCCGTGCGTGTGATCATTGCTTGTACAGCCCTCTCGCAGTGTCCGGAGCAAGTGTGGTGGGTCTGACACACCGGTGTCAATGTGTTCTTTTTTCCATTTCCAGGAGTGTAGATGTAGATGTAGATGTATGCAGCAATTTCTTGTTGCTCTTAGCTGTACTAGGGACTCCAAGACTCTGAAAGCATAGGCACCAACAGGTCTAGTAAAAAAAGTATATTTTCGAGAACGAGGAGATCTATCGTCCTTCTTTTGTAACGTTCATAGCCGCCAGAGTAACAAAATCGTTACATACAGTTACTATTTCGTTTGCTTTCCGAGCTGTTGTAATTTGAATGAAAGGTGATACAGTGGTCTTGACGATTTTTACGGTGTCTAATTGGCAGGAACAACGCTGCAAAGTGAAAGTGTTTGTGCAGGTAGGTCAAAAATTCACCAAACCTTTCAAGAACGCTTACAGATTTGATACCCTAGGTCTTGTGCGTTTTTGAGAATGGTTTATCCAACTACACTATTGTAATCAATCACGTACCAATGACTTTGCCACAGTGGTAACATTGATCCTCTTCGGATCACCTAAGTTAAATGTTGTTGGTCTTGACTAGCTCTTAGGTGGCTGATTGCTTGGGTCTGCGAAGTGCTGCTGGCAAGAGGGACGCACTCAACCGTCGTGAGGCTTATTGAGGAGCTGCTTGACTGAGAAATAACGACTCTAATCGCGAATTCTGACATGGCTCAGACAAGTAGTCTGCTGTCCGCAACCCCCTCCATATCCACATCCATTGTCGCTATAAGCCGGCTCTGACAGAGTTTGAGATTTTTTTTTTTGGGGGGGGGGGGGTCAATCATACGACTACACCCGACCTCGGCTAATAGTACTCAGACTGGTAATGCCCTGAGCCAATCGACACCTGACAGACAATATACAGAAAAGGTTGGAACAGAAATAAGTCCGTATCAAGAGATTTTAACACAAGAAGTTGACATTCATGCAGCTCCAGCAAGTTTATTCCCTCTTTGATAACCAAAGAGTTGCAGGAAGATCGAATTAACGCTTGGAAGGAACTCTTTGAACAAGCTGACAATGATGAAAAACGCAAATGATCATCGCAGCACATGAGTGAGTGTTTATCTACATCTACATGGATACTCTGCGAATAACATTAAAGTACGTGGTAAAGTGTTCATCACAACACCTTCAAAATTATCTACATGGACACTCTGCGAATCACATTTAAGTACGTGGCAGAGGGTTCATCAAAACACCTTCAAATTAATTATTTATTATTCCACTCTCGAAGAGCGAGGCGAAAAAACAAACACTTATATCTTTCCGTGCACCTCTGATTTCCCTTATCTTATTATGATGGTCGTTCCTCGCTATGTCAACGGCGTCAACAAAATATTTTCGCATTTCGGAGGAGAAAGTTGGTGATCGAAATTTCGTGAGAATATCCCGCCTCAACGCTAAACGCCTTTGTTTTAAAGATGTCCACACCAAATCTTGTATCATGTCCTTGACACTCGTCAACACAAAATGTTCTGCCTTCTTTGAACTTTCTCGATATAATCCGTTGTACCTACCTGGTAAGGAACCCACACCGCACACAAGTGCTCCAAAAGAGAACACACATGAGTAGTGTTCGGAGTATCTGTCATAGATCTACTGCGTCTTCTAAGTGTTCTCCCATTAAAATGCAGCCTTTGGTTCACCTTCCCCACAACATTGGCTATGCGTTCGTTTCAATTTTAGTTAGTCGTAATTGTGATTCCTAGGTATGTAGTTGAATTTGCGGCCTTTAGATGTAATTGATTTATCGTGCGAGCGAGGTTTAACTGATTCCTTTTAGCACTCTTGTTGATGACCTCACAATTTTCATTATTTGGGGTCAACTGCCAATTATCGCACCAATCAGATACATTTCCTAATTCGTTTTGCAATTTGTTTTGATCTTCTGATGACTTTATTAGGCGTTAAACGATAGCGTCATCTATAAACAACCTAGGACTGCTAACCAGATTGTCTCCTAAATCTTTTATATAGAGAAGGAACAGCAGAAAGTGTATAACACTACCTTTCGGAACTCCAGAAATCACTTCCGTTTTTTCGATGACTTTACGAACTGTGACCTCTCTGACAGGGAATCACGAATCCAGTTGCATAACTAAGACGATATTCCACAGCGTAATTTCATTAT
This sequence comes from Schistocerca piceifrons, assembly GCF_021461385.2. Classification (NCBI taxonomy): domain Eukaryota; kingdom Metazoa; phylum Arthropoda; class Insecta; order Orthoptera; family Acrididae; genus Schistocerca; species Schistocerca piceifrons. The sequence continues at coordinate 82,273,727 of NC_060141.1, forward strand.
AAGCTGCAGGTGAGGTACAGAGTCGAAAGCCTTCTGGAAATTTAGAAATACGGAATCGATTTGAAATACCTTGACGGTAACACTCAACACTTTGTGTGAGTAAAGAACTAGTTGTGTTCACTGTTTTCTAAATCCTTGTTCACTGTGTGTCAACAGACCGTTCTCTTCGAGATAATTCATAGCGTTCGAACACAATATATGTTTCAAAGTCGTGCTGCACATCGAAGTTAATGACATGGGGCCTGTAATTTATTGGATTGCTCTTATTGCCTGTCTTTGGATACGGATCTTTTGTCGAGCGAACTCTTGTATGTGATTGTTAAGTATGGAGCTATTGCATCAGCATACTCTGAAAGAAACCTAACTGGTCTACAGTGTGGAACGGATGACTTCCTTTGATTTAAGTTGTTTCACTACTCCGAGGATATCTACTTCTAAATTGCTCATGTTGCCAGCTGTTCTTGATTCGAATTCTCGAATACCTACTTCGTCTTCTATGGTGAAGGAATTTCAGAAGGCTGGGTTTAATAATTCTGCTTTAGCAGCACTGTCGTCGATGGTATTTCCATTGTAATTGCACAAACAAGACATTGATACTTTACACACAACTAGAATCTCTTTGGATTTTCTGCCAGGTTTCGAGACAAGGTTTCGTCTTGGAAGCTACTGTAAGCATCTCGCATTGAAGTCCGCGCTAAGCCGGCCGAAGTGGCCGTGCGGTTAAAGGCGCTGCAGTCTGGAACCGCAAGACCGCTACGGTCGCAGGTTCGAATCCTGCCTCGGGCATGGATGTTTGTGATGTCCTTAGGTTAGTTAGGTTTAACTAGTTCTAAGTTCTAGGGGACTAATGACCTCAGCAGTTGAGTCCCATAGTGCTCAGAGCCATTTTTGAAGTCCGCGCTAAATTTCGAGCTTCTGTAAAAATCTTCAATCTTGAGGATTTTGCGTCTGTTTAAATTTGGCGTGTTTCTTCGTTCTTTATGCAACAGTATTCTGACCTGTTTTCTGTACCATGAGGGATCAGCTCCGTCGTTTGTTAATTTATTTGGTATAAATCTCTCAAATGACGTCGACACTATTTCTTTGTATTTAAAACACATCTGGTCTACACGTACATTGTTAATGTGGCAGGAATGGAGATTGTCTCTCAGGAAGGCGTCAAGCGAATTTTTATCTGCTTTTTGAATATGTAGAGGGTGGTCCATTGATAGTGACCGGGCAAAATATCTCACGAAATAAGCATCAAACGAAAACACTACAAAGAACGAAACTTGTCTAGCTTAAAGGGGGAAACCAGATGGTGCTATGGTTGGCCCGCTAGATGGCGCTGCCATACGTCAAACGGATATCAACTGCGTTTTTTAAAAATAGGAACCCCCATTTTTATTATATATTCGTGTAGTACGTAAAGAAATATGAATGTTTTAGTTGGACCACTTTCTTCGCTTTGTGATAGATGGTGCTGTAATAGTCACAAACGTATAAGTACGTGGTATCACGTAACATTCCGCCAGTGAGGACGGTATTTGCTTCGTGATACATTACCCGTGTTAAAACGGACCGTTTACCAATTGCGAAAAAGGTCGATATCGTGTTGATGTATGGCTATTGTGATCAAAATGCCCAACGGGCGTGTGCTATGTATGCTGCTCGGTATCCTGGAAGACATCATCCAAGTGTCCGGACCGTTCGCCGGATAATTACGTTATTTAAGGAAACAGGAAGTGTTCAGCGACATGTGAAACGTGAACCACGACCTGCAACAAATGATGATGCCCAAGTAGGTGTTTTAGCTGCTGTCGCGGGTAATCCGAACATCAGTAGCAGACAAATCGGGAATCTCAAAAACGTCGGTGTTGAGAATGCTACATCAACATCGATTGCACCCGTACCATATTTCTAGGCACCAGGAATTGCATGGCGACGACTTTGAACGTCGTGTGCAGTTCTGCCACTGGGGACAAGAGAAATTACGGGACGATGACAGATTTTTTGCACGCGTTCTATTTAGCAACGAAGCGTCATTCACCAACAGCGGTAACGTAAACCGGCGTAATATGCACTATTGGGCAATGGAAAATCCACGATGGCTGCGACAAGTGGAACATCAGCAACCTTGGAGGGTTAATGTATGGTGCGGCATTATGGCAGGAAGGATAATTGGCCCCCATTTTATCGATGGCAGTCTAAATGGTGCAATGTATGGTGATTTCCTACGTAATGTTCTACCGATGTTACTACAAGATGTTCCACTGCATGACAGAATGGCGATGTACTTCCAACATGATGGATGTCTCGCATATAGCTCACGTGCGGTTGAAGCGGTATTGAATAGCATATTTCATGACAGGTGGATTGGTCATCGAAGCACAATACTATGGCCTGCACGTTCACCGGGTCTGACGTCCCCGGATTTCTTTCTGTGGGGAAAGTTGAAGGATATTTGCTATCGTGATCCACCGACAACGCCTGACAACATGCGCCAGCGTATTGTCAATGCATGTGCGAACATTAGGGAAGGCGAGCTACTCGCTGTTGAGAGGAATGTCGTTACACGTATTGCCAAATGCATTTAGGTTGACGGATATCATTTTGAGCATTTATTGCATTAATGTGGTATTTACAGGTAATCGCGCTGTAACAACATGAGCTCTCAGAAATGATAAGTTCACAAATGTACATGTATCACATTGAAACAACCGAAATAAAATGTTCAAACGTACTTACGTTCTATATTTTAATTTAAAAAACCTACTTGTTACCAAATGTTCGTCTAAAATTGTGAGCCAAATGTTTGTGATTATTACAGCGCCATCTATGACAAAGCGAAAAAAGTGGTCCAACTAAAACATTCATATTTCTTTACGTGCTACACGAATATGTAATAAAAAAATGGGGGTTCCTATTTTAAAAAAACGCAGTTGATATCCGTTTGACCTATGGCAGTGCCATCTAGCGGGCCAACCATAGCGCCATCTGGTTTCCCCCTTCAAGCTAGACAAGATTTGTTCTTTGTAGTTTTTTCGTTTGTATATATATATATATATATATATATATATATATATATATATATATATATATATCGTTTATTTTTGGAGAATTTGGGAATTACGGTATTCTGTCTCTCTACGACAGTCCTGTGTACACTAATTCCTGTATCTGTTTTCAAGCTCGTTATTAGCTCAGGATTATTTGTTGCTAAGAGGTCATATGTGTTTTCAGAACTGTTTACTATTCGACATCTAGAGGGTTGGATCCCCTCTTTCGAAAGCGTCAGATTGCAAAGCCTGGGCTACTCTCAGGGTGGAATCTTCGTCTTCGAAGATTGTGTTTTGTTTGTCTGTCTGTCTGTCTGTCTGCCCGCCGCTTGCTGCTATCGCTGTTCGTTCGTTCGTCCGTCACCCTGCCTGCTCGCTGTCCATCGCCGTCGTCCGTCGTCGTAACCGCTGCCGCCGCCGCCGCTGCTGCTGCCGCCGCCGCCTGCTGTTCGTCCGTCTGTTCGTCGCCGACCATCGCCGCCGCCGCCGCCTGCTGCACGTCCGTCTGTCCGTCGCCGTTCGTCTGCAATGAGTACTCCCACCTCCACCGTCATCTACACCTCCCCCTCCCCCTCCCCCACAGTCACTTCCTGGAGTGCCGGCCCTGGCCTCCCTCCTTACACCTCCCCTTCCCTTCCCCCACTTACCCATCCCCCAATCTCCTCCCCTGCTGTAAACCCACACCTCTACACCCTTCCTCCAGCCTCTGCACCCTCAACAGCTCCCACTACTACCCCCGCCCTCACGTACGCCTCTGTTGCCGCCTCTGCTGCCGCCCCTCAGGTGGTTGGCTTCCCCTCTCTCACCGACCCCGTCGCTTCGTCTTCTGCATCTCCCGCACGCATCACGTCGCGCCGAGCCACCATCGCCACCACTGAACCAGCTGCTTCTCCCGGTGCCTCCACTACGCCACAGGGATCTGCCACCCGCCACCTCCCTCTCCTCCCCGTCCCTCTCCCCTCCTCCCAGCCTCCAGTCTCCAAAAAACCCCAAAAGCGCGTCCTTACCGACTCTGCTCCCGCCACTTCCCACAAAAAATCAACACCACCTCCCCCTCCCCCTGCCATCACCATGGACACCACCGCTCCTCCTGCCACCCATACCTAGGCCCCCACCCTCCACACCTTTGTCCTGTCAACTCCCGATCCTAAGTTCCTCGACGCTCGTACCCTCACCAAGGAAATACGAAAGTACTTACCTAGTGCTCCCATCTCCCAGCTCATTCCCCGCAGGGACTCAGTCCTTATCAAGTCCCCGTCCCCATCCTTTCACACAGACCTCCTGCAAAAACTCGCACGAGTTATGTTTGGCCCCCATGCCTCTCTGACACCCTTCCTTTCCGCTTCCACTCCTCGTCAGCCCCAGCCTCCCCGTCGCCCCCCCCCCCCCCACCTACACCGCTGTGATCACCAAGCTCAGCCCGGTGATCACAGAGGATGAAGTGTTGGCAGAACTGAACTCCCACCCGGACTTGGAAATCCGCTCTGCCCGCCGTATCCACAATGCCTCTGGTCCCACCTACCTCATGTGGGTATTCTCTGAGTCCGCCCCATCCATAGACCATCTCCTCACCCAGGGTGCCCTGATATACCACCGTCGCCACCCTGTTGAATCCTCCAAATCCCCTCCCCAATCCTACCGTTGCCAGTGGTGCCTGATGTACAATGACCACCTGACTCCCAACTGCAGAAACCCCCCCACCTGTCCCCATTGCAAGGCCTCCCACTTTCTTAAGAACTGCCCCAAACTCGCTGCTCCTTCTTCCTGTAATACCTGCAATGGCCCCCATCCCTCATACTCCCACAAGTGTAAAGCTAAACCCCCTCCAGCCACCCCTGAACTTACAGTCCCAGTTTGTCCCGTCGATCCCCCTGTCCATCCCAACAATTCCCTCCGTCCACCCCTCACGGCCGAGGACATCATCCGGTTCATTACCGTTGTACTCCAAAACATTCACCCTTTTCAGCGCCCCCACACCTTCCAACAAATCTCCCTTGCTGCTCGCTCTGTTTTCCACCTGAACACCTTCGCCACTTGCTCCCACAACCAAGCCCACTTCACCTTCACCCGCCTCGACGCCCTAGTTTAAGTCTCTTCCCTTCCCTCTTCCCCCCCCTCCTTCCCATAATGGCGCGGCACGAGTCTCGCATCCTCTTCCAGAACATTCGCTCCTTCTGCTCCAACAAATACCTCCTCATGCACACCCTCTCCCACCACCAGGTCGACACCTTCCTCTTGAACGAAACCTTTTTTCCAGCCCCACCATTCTATCCGCACCTCCCCCTATATCCTCCACCGCACTGATGCTCCTGGTCCTCGTGCGCAGGGTGGAGTCGCGATTGGCCACCTTAAACATATCCCTGTCCGGCCACAACCTCTCCTCAATGATCCCACTGAACACCTTATCCTTAGTGTCTTCTTCCCCTCCCTCACCATTACCTGTGCTACCATCTATGTCTGCTCCACTGCTCCTCTTCCTTATGACTTCATCTCACACATTGACCACACCTTCTCCACCTATGTGATTGCTGCCGACCTCAACATCCATAGCCGCACTCCTGCTGCCCTTCGGCGGTGGCATCAGTTCCTCTCCACAATCCAAGGTGACCTTGTTCCCCTTCCCCAGCACACCCGACCCAAAAGTGACACCACCCCCGATGTTGTCATTGCCTCCGCCAACCTCCTTGGGCGTATCGCTGTCGCCGTCCTTGACCCCACAGGTAGCGATCATCTCCCTGTCCTTCTCACCATAACGTCTGCTCACCGCCCCCCTCTGGCTCCGCACCCTGCACCCCCTCCCAAGGTCGTCCATGACTATCGCCGTGCCAACTGGGATGCCCACCGGGATTCCATCTCCACCCAGGTCGAAAGCCACCCTCTTACCTATCGCCATCCTGACGACATCCTCCACGCCTCGTCCTTATTTCAGAAGGTAATTACTGACGCTGTGGAGGCCCATGTTCCTACTAAAACCATCCAACCACACCGTCCCACTCTCCCTCTGCGGGCTGTCCTCCTCCTCCGTGAATCCCGCCGCCTCTATCGCTCCTTCCTGCACACTCGTGACAGGGATACACTCCAACGCCACCGGCAAATACAGCGACACGTACGGAACCTTGTTACAGCAACGAAACGCCGCGACTGGCGCCAGACCTGCACGCGACTCAACGCCACCCTCCCTATCAACTCCTCCAAGTACTGGTCCGCCTTCCATCGTCTTACTGGTTCCCTTTCCGCTCCCCACTACCCCCTTCTCCATAACGATCGCCCCCTTCCTGACAACCTCAGTAAGGCCAACCACTTCGCTTCCCACCTTTCCGAGGTCTTCCCCATCCCCAATGATCCCCACTTTGATTATTCTCTTTTCCCCACAGTCATGGAACGTGCCGATACCTCGGTCGCTCCACTTGCTCCTAGTCTCCAGTACTTGGGGCAGTTGCCCCCCTCCAACGTAAACACTCCCATCACAGCACAAGACATTAAACTTATCCTCCGGTCCAAACGCAACACGGCCCCTGGTCACGACTGTGTCACCTACCGTCACCTTCTTGAAAGCCCCTATTCCTTCCTGACCGTCCTCGCCCATCTCTATAATGTCGTCCTCTCTACTGGCTTCTACCCTGACCTGTGGAAGACCTCCCGTGTCCTCTTATTCCTCAAACCCAACAAACCCCCTTCTGCCGCCTCTTCCTATCGTCCCATCTGCCTCACCTCCATCTTCAGTAAGGTCTTTGAATCCATCCTCTCCCACCGTATCCATCAGCACCTTGCTCAACACCACCTCCTCCCCCTATCAATTTTGTCCATCTGGTCGCTTCCTTCCTCTCGCACTGTCCTTCCTATGTCACCCTCCACAACACCAACTCCCGTATCTTTTATCCCATGGCTGGCGTCCCCCAGGGTTCTGTCCTCTCCCCTCTCCTTTATCTCTTGTATACAGCTGATATGCCCAAGCCACCCCCACCAGTCCACCTTCTCCAATATGCTGATGACACCGATTTCCTGGCTCTCTATCCTACCCTTCAACGGTCTCAACGTACCCTCCAAACTCACCTTAACCAGTTCACCACTTGGTGTAACCAGTGGTTCCTCCGTCTCAACCCCTCCAAAACCCAGGCAATCATCATAGGCCGCACCACTTGCTCCTTTCGCATCCATGATTTCTACCTCACGCTTTATGGTCGTCCCATCCTGCTCACCCCCCCCCTGAAATACCTTGGCCTCACCCTCGACCGACACCTCACCTGGACTCCTCATCTCCAGACCGTCCAGCAGAAAGCCCATTCTCACCTCCGTCTTCTGAAACTCCTGTCTGGCCGGACATGGGGATTGCATCCTTCTACCATCCTCCACACCTACAAATCCCTCATCCGTCCTATCCTGTGTTATGCCAGCGTCGCCTGGATCTCCGCCCCCACTCGCTTTTACAAGGCCCTCCAAATCCTTGAACGCCATGTGCTCTGCCTTGCCTTCTGTATCCGCCTCCCTTCCCCCACACGGCTTCTGTATGACCTGATCCCCTTCCCCCACCTCCTCCTGTTCCTCCAACATCTCCGCATCCTTTACATTGTTCGCAGGCTTGATCCCCCCCACTCTCTGGTTTCCTCCTTCCACTCCACCCCCCGCCCGTTGCCGCGCCTCTATCGCTGTATCCCTCCCTCTCTCCACCTCCACACCCTCCATCTCCTTCATCAGGGCAATTTCCAACGCCTCCCCCTCCCGGATGACGAACTTCGCCGTGATGTCTACCCTTCCTTCCAACTACACTACTGGAAATGGAAAAAAGAACACATTGACACCGGTGTGTCAGACCCACCATACTTGCTCCGGACACAGCGAGAGGGCTGTACAAGCAATGATCACACGCACGGCACAGCGGACACACCAGGAACCGCGGTGTTGGCCGTCGAATGGCGCTAGCTGCGCAGCATTTGTGCACCGCCGCCGTCAGTGTCAGCCAGTTTGCCGTGGCATACGGAGCTCCATCGCAGTCTTTAACACTGGTAGCATGCCGCGACAGCGTGGACGTGAACCGTATGTGCAGTTGACGGACTTTGAGCGAGGGCGTATAGTGGGCATGCGGGAGGCCGGGTGGACGTACCGCCGAATTGCTCAACACGTGGGGCGTGAGGTCTCCACAGTACATCGATGTTGTCGCCAGTGGTTGGCGGAAGGTGCACGTGCCCGTCGACCTGGGACCGGACCGCAGCGACGCACGGATGCACGCCAAGACCGTAGGATCCTACGCAGTGCCGTAGGGGACCGCACCGCCACTTCCCAGCAAATTAGGGACACTGTTCCTCCTGGGGTATCGGCGAGGACCATTCGCAACCGTCTCCATGAAGCTGGGCTACGGTCCCGCACACCGTTAGGCCGTCTTCCGCTCACGCCCCAACATCATGCAGCCCGCCTCCAGTGGTGTCGCGACAGGCGTGAATGGAGGGACGAATGGAGACATGTCGTCTTCAGCGATGAGAGTCGCTTCTGCCTTGGTGCCAATGATGGTCGTATGCGTGTTTGGCGCCGTGCAGGTGAGCGCCACAATCAGGACTGCATACGACCGAGGCACACAGGGCCAACACCCGGCATCATGGTGTGGGGAGCGATCTCCTACACTGGCCGTACACCACTGGTGATCGTCGAGGGGACACTGAATAGTGCACGGTACATCCAAACCGTCATCGAACCCATCGTTCTACCATTCCTAAACCGGCAAGGGAACTTGCTGTTCCAACAGGACAATGCACGTCCGCATGTATCCCGTGCCACCCAACGTGCTTTAGAAGGTGTAAGTCAACTACCCTGGCCAGCAAGATCTCCGGATCTGTCCCCCATTGAGCATGTTTGGGACTGGATGAAGCGGTGTCTCACGTGGTCTACACGTCCAGCACGAACGCTGGTCCAACTGAGGCGCCAGGTGGAAATGGCATGGCAAGCCGTTCCACAGGACTACATCCAGCATCTCTACGATCGTCGCCATGGGAGAATAGCAGCCTGCATTGCTGCGAAAGGTGGATATACACTGTACTAGTGCCGACATTGTGCATGCTCTGTTGTCTGTGTCTATGTGCCTGTCGTTCTGTCAGTGTGATCATGTGATGTATCTGACCCCAGGAATGTGTCAACAAAGTTTCCCCTTCCTGGGACAATGAATTCACGGTGTTCTTATTTCAATTTCCAGGAGTGTATAACCTGGCCTTGTTCACCCACCCCCTTCCCAGGGCCCCCTTTTCCTCTTTCCTCCTTCTCCCAGATCGGATTTTCCTCCGTCCCCCTCTCCCCTGAGACCCTGCACCCCATACTTGCCTCTCTCCTTCCCACATCCCTCCCTACCTGGCCCTCTTCCGCGCGCCCCCCACTCACCTCCCCCATCTCTTCCCCTCCCTCCCTTCCTCAGGTCTCCCTCATCTCCTAGCGCCTGGCAGATCCTTTGTATTGATCATCATCAGTGTGCCACGTCAGTGTTGTGTTTAGTGCTGTTTCTCGTGTGCGTCTAGAGGTGTGATTTTAATTGTGTACTGCCTTGAGGTTTGCTGTCAGTGTTACGTCATGTGCTATGCCATCCGTCGCTACCTTTATACTCCTGTCGTACTGTGCCTTGTGTTCTTTTAACCGTCGCAGTGTGTGGCTTTTTGTGTGTGCTACTTTTAAACAATTTTTTATCTCCTTTTTACAGTCACCCCGTTTTTGTCTATTGCCTTCCATGATGTTCCCCCTTTTATATATCTATGTTCACCTTATTCTCTCCTTTGCTGTTTTGAAATGTCTTCTATTGTTTTGTTCTATGTCTTTCGGCTGAAGAGCAGCGCCTATGCTACTGCCAGCCCGCCGCGATGGGGAATTGAAATACAATAAAGAAAAAAAATACTATTCAAGCGGGCTCATGAACTAATTGCTCGAAATAATTTTCAGAGAATGCGTGTAGCACAATTTCGTATGATGTTTTATGTGTACCTTCGGATTTAAACATGTCTTCTCGTCAACATATCGAAGGTAAATTGAAGTCCCCACCAACTATAACTGTATGAGTCGTTAACGCGTTTGAAATTAGATTCAAGTTTTCTTTGAACCTTTCAGCAACTGTATCATCTAAGTTGGGAGGTCGATAAAAGTATTCAATTATTATTTTATTCTGTTTGCCAAGAATGACCTTTACCCATACAAACTTATTGTAACTATCTACTTTAATTTCGCTACAAGAAAAACTGATTCTAACAGCAACAATCACGCCATCGCCAACTGTATTTAGCCTATTCTTTCTGGTCACCGTTAGGTCTCTGGCAAAAACTTAGCCTAAACTTATCTCCGGCTTTAGCCACCTTTCAGTGCCTATAAAGATTTTAGAATGAGTCTATTCTATTAGCGCTTGGAGCTCTGGTACTTTCCCAACGTAGCTGGGACAATTTGCAACTATTATAAAGACGGTCCTTAGATCTACGTTCTTCCTGTGTGCAGCCTGCACGCTTTTAGACTGAAGACTGAAGTATATTCTGTGTATCCCCAAGACCGTCTAATCAAAAAAAAAAAACCGCCCATATCACGCCACACACTCTCCGCTACCGGTGTTACGCCTATGGCTATAGAAATCAGATAAAATGTCCAGTCATCACAATTGTAATAAACCTGTGGGTAGAGACCTGGCCGTTCTCCCCCCCCCCCTCCTCCCTCACCACCCGGAGACCCTGACCACCCTCTAAGGATCCAGGCAAGCGCAAAGGAACCCCTCTCCCTTCTGAGACATCCAGCCTATCGTCAGCCAGAGAAGGATGGAAGGGACACAGAGTCAAAATCCGTCTAAAACTGGAGATGAGAAGTTCACAGTGTCCTAGACGGGGGACCATTGGATCTAGAGGACGTGAGAACTTAATGTGAAATGACGATATGCAGTTTGCTAATGATGTTCAGAGTGTGCGCTGCAGGATATGCGTCGCTGGTCGTGTTAGTGCCATGATTACAATTAGACGCCAATACTGGCACGGCGACGTGGGAGGAACTCAGACCCCAAGGACCAAGCACATGCAACGTGAATGGCACACGTTACTGTAATCCGCTTCCCCAACATGGAATCCCTGCTCTACAGGTGAGAGGTGTTTGGACTCAGTTGCTTTATGCACGATGGAGCTCCACCTCACATTGGTCGTGTTGTCGCTCGGTTACTCCAAAACACATTTGGAGAAAACCGAATCATTGGCCGGTTGTTCCAAATTTGAACCCATGTGATGTGGGCTGTGGGGTTGCCTGAAGGACAGGATATATCAACGGGACACTAACACACTTTTGAGGTTGAAGATAACGAGGGAGGTAGCCAACATCCCAGTCGAGGTGTTTCGGGCAGCTGTACAGCAATTTATAGTTCGCTTTCAGGTTGTCTTGGATGAGTAAGATAAGTAAACCGGAACGTAGACGTGGTACCCAATTGACAAATGTTGCCATGTTCAAACAAATTTCAGGCTTTCATCGTGTCGTCGTTTAACCCTTTCGGGGGCAAAATTATTGAGCAGTTTTTTTTAATGAATGGAGAGCAGATAGCAGTTAACAGATAGGTACATTTATCATACTGAATATCAAATTTGCTCCAACTGTGAAAGTGAGGTCACACAACAAGGTAGGAAGTACTCTTCCCACTGCCCTTCCTTGGAGTTAAATGACAAAAACTTTTTCAATATATGTCATATTTATTTGATAAATTTACTTCTCTTGTTACAATGATTGTTCACAATTACTTGCCATGAAAATTTCTGAAACATGGGTCTATGCAAAGTGGTATTTGACAATATGTACAAACACAGCGAGTGCTCTTTTCCGCAGCATTGGTACTACAATGACGGCATGCCCAGTAGGTTTCTCCTAAAATGGGTTGATGCTCCCCTACAGCCACATGACGAAAATCTTCAGGTACTTTACCCCTTTTTGCCAGAAAGACAGGTTTTTGTCCACGCCTTTTTTTGGAATAAGAAGCCAGCGATCAATTGTCTGGCTAGATGGATCCTGTATGTGAGCAGATCATGCTGTCCGCTTTCTCTTTTACTTATTTTCCACAGGATAAAACTGTTGACTGCAGCAACGCCCACCAGGAAATAAAATATTCTGTGCCACCATTTTACAGCATACCTTTCTCGTAATTGATCAAACTTATCGACACCACCCATTTTTTTGTTGTATTCTGCCACAACTTCAGGACAAGAAATCTGTGTACTAGTACCATCCTCGTTTTTCCTTTTCACTGTGGCTGTTTCTCATGGGTCATGAATTGAGAACAGGAAAGTGACTGGACGGTTATCCATCCATTTTACTGCAGAAATGGCTCCTTTTGTTTCAAACTGGAATTCTCCTCGGTCCAGTTTTACGTTTTCCTTCATAAATTTGGGTAATTCAAAATTATTTACCTTATACTATAGCTTTGAGGAAAAAATCACAAAATATCACGCAAACAGCACTGAAAGGCTCCTCTACAGAGCAACACTCAGCTATACAATGCCTCTGCGCGAAGGTACAGCAAAAGCGGCGGGAACTTCCGATTGGAAGTAGTACCCTATACTGTTCACTAGGTGGTAGCACCGTACAGAGGTGGGAACTGTGAATCCCACGGGACTAGGACAGCTATCCTCTTGCATTAACGCTCACCGCGGCCGTTGGCGCACTCTTCATTTAGAACAAATCATGGAGGCGACGGGTTTCCATACACTGTCCAACTGGTAGCTGCCATCACGGTTCATCGGCTTTTTTGCCAGTCCTATTTCAACCGATTCTTTATTAATGGAGTCTCAAAAAGATGATGATGTTTTATCATAGTACACTGAATGTCCAGTGGATATACCGTGTTCAGCAATAGCGGACTTGCTTGGCCTCAAAAGACGAGTGCAACGTTGATGTTCAGTGCAGCCTTCTTTCACAGCACGTGTGGTCTGTCCTATGTAATCCCTACCATACTGACTAGGTATTTTATAAATTCCGGCCTTCCACAACAAGTCATCCTTCACTGATCCCGAAAGGTATTTTCAGATGTTGGACTGTAAATCACTTTGATCTGAAATCTACAGGTGATTCTTGCTATTTTAAACGAAATGTTGCCTGCAAGAGGAAGAAATCCTGCAGGTTTTGTAATCGTGTTCTCTGTGCTCTCTTCTTTATACAGTGCCTGATTCCTGATTTTAGCTGACAGTGCCATGTTAATCCACCGCGTGTAATATCCACTGCACTTTTTAATTTTTTATTTGTTTACAGGACCCTCGAAGTCCCCAAGTCAGTGTACCCCAACATGCCGCTAGATGGAAAAAAAAACAAAATGGTGCTAGCCAAAGATAGAGCGAGGACGTTAAGTTCACTCCGTCAAACTCAAGTGCGACGTCATTATGACTCGTACACGCTGTATCGAAAACGACAGGAGCCGTACACTGATGAGTCAAAATATTATGATCACCTGCTTAATAACTTGTCTGTCCGTCTTTCCAACGAAATACATCACTGATTCTGTGTATCAGAGAGCCGACTATCTGTTGTTCGGTTTGTGGAGGTATATGGCATTAGGTATCTACCAACAGGTCTTGTACTTCGTGTAAATAACGGGCAGCTGATTTGTGTACGCGGTGATGGCGCCCGATAGTGACCCAGATGGGTCCGATAGGATTTACATCAAACGAAATATGATCGCCGAGACATGAAAGTCGCGTTCACTGCAACGCTCCTCAAACCACGGTAACGCGGTTTTGGCTCCGAGACACGGACAATTATACTGCTGAATGATGACATCGCCTTCAGCGAAGATGTCAAGCAAGAAGGTATGCAGCTGTCGCTGCTGTCAGCGTGTCTTCGATTACTAGCACAGGTTCCTTTGCAAACGCATTGCCTAATACCGCTCCCATCAGCCTGCGTTCGTGGTGCGCTGCACGTTTCGAGCAGCTGTTCGCCTTTGATGACGGCGTTTGTGGAGATGACCATCGATCTAGTGTGGCGAAAATGTGATTCGCCCCAAGTGAGGTGGCGTCCACATGGTATAAAGTGGTAAACGATGTTATACCCACTAACGAAAGGTTGCATAGAATCGGTTTAAGTGACAGTGATAAATGCGTCCGCTGTGGTCTGGTCGACACCTTACGCCATCGCTTCACTTGTGGCGGCCATCTCATTAACTGGAAATGGGTGCAGCAGAGGCTGGGCCTGATTACCCGCAGCAGCCCAGCCAGCCACTGCACCGACATCCTGCCCTGGCCGGACACGAAACATTTTCCCGCTACCAAGAACAACACCGTGATGTGAATGTTAGCACTGTTTGTGACATGTATCATCATCCATAATAGTGAAGATAATCTCATTAGTTTCGAGGTTTATATGAGAACGGCCCGTTGGAAGATGAAACGTTACACAAATTACAGGAAGATGTTTGGTAACATATTAGACATAATTTTTGAAAAACAAGGCGTAGGGTAATTCTCGACGGCGGTAAGGACACAAATCACATGCAAGACTATGTAGCGAACAAAAGTTCCTTGGACTACTCCCGACTTTTCAATGGTGTTATTAACTTCATTTGACGTTTTCCTTAATTTATGTTGCTTGTGCATGTCTTTGTTATCCGTTTGTATGCTCCAAATGACTTTCTGTGAAGAGTTTGGACGGCTGTGAAACATATATATATATATATATATATATATATATATATATATATATATATATATACTCCTGGAAATGGAAAAAAGAACACATTGACACCGGTGTGTCACACCCACCATACTTGCTCCGGACACTGCGAGAGGGCTGTACAAGCAATGATCACACGCACGGCACAGCGGACACACCAGGAACCGCGGTGTTGGCCGTCGAATGGCGCTAGCTGCGCAGCATTTGTGCACCGCCGCCGTCAGTGTCAGCCAGTTTGCCGTGGCATACGGAGCTCCATCGCAGTCTTTAACACTGGTAGCATGCCGCGACAGCGTGGACGTGAACCGTATGTGCAGTTGACGGACTTTGAGCGAGGGCGTATAGTGGGCATGCGGGAGGCCGGGTGGATGTACCGCCGAATTGCTCAACACGTGGGGCGTGAGGTCTCCACAGTACATCGATGTTGTCGCCAGTGGTCGGCGGAAGGTGCACGTGCCCGTCGACCTGGGACCGGACCGCAGCGACGCACGGATGCACGCCAAGACCGTAGGATCCTACGCAGTGCCGTAGAGGACCGCACCGCCACTTCCCAGCAAATTAGGAACACTGTTACTCCTGGGGTATCGGCGAGGACCATTCGCAACCGTCTCCATGAAGCTGGGCTACGGTCCCGCACACCGTTAGGCCGTCTTCCGCTCACGCCCCAACATCGTGCAGCCCGCCTCCAGTGGTGTCGCGACAGGCGTGAATGGAGGGACGAATGGAGACGTGTCGTCTTCAGCGATGAGAGTCGCTTCTGCCTTGGTGCCAATGATGGTCGTATGCGTGTTTGGCGCCGTGCAGGTGAGCGCCACAATCAGGACTGCATACGACCGAGGCACACAGGGCCAACACCCGGCATCATGGTGTGGGGAGCGATCTCCTACACTGGCCGTACACCACTGGTGATCGTCGAGGGGACACTGAATAGTGCACGGTACATCCAAACCGTCATCGAACCCATCGTTCTACCATTCCTAGACCGGCAAGGGAACTTGCTGTTCCAACAGGACAATGCACGTCCGCATGTATCCCGTGCCACCCAACGTGCTCTAGAAGGTGTAAGTCAACTACCCTGGCCAGCAAGATCTCCGGATCTGTCCCCCATTGACCATGTTTGGGACTGGATGAAGCGTCGTCTCACGCGGTCTGCAGGTCCAGCACGAACGCTGGTCCAACTGAGGCGCCAGGTGGAAATGGCATGGCAAGCCGTTCCACAGGACTACATCCAGCATCTCTACGATCGTCTCCATGGGAGAATAGCAGCCTGCATTGCTGCGAAAGGTGGATATACACTGTATTAGTGCCGACATTGTGCATGCTCTGTTGCCTGTGTCTATGTGCCTGTGGTTCTGTCAGTGTGATCATGTGATGTATCTGACCCCAGGAATGTGTCAATAAAGTTTCCCCTTCCTGGGACAATGAATTCACGGTGTTCTTATTTCAATTTCCAGGAGTGTATATAACTTTTTGTAATTCTCTTTAATATGTTTTGCGTTTTGGATCTATCTCTCTGTCGTTTTGTTCTGTTTTGTAAGCTCACAAATGGCACCATATGGCACTATATTGAAAAAAAAGAGCCAACACCTTTCCATTGATCGACGTCCGGATCCGACGGTTCCGTGCCCACTGGAGTCGTAATAGAGAACGTGTGAACACCCAGGGGTGGTCTGCTGTGAAGCTCCATGTTCAACAATGCACAATGAACAGTGTGCTCCGAAACACTTGTATGTGCACCGGCATTGTGCTCTTTCTGCAGAGACGGCACACTGGTCACCACCTGTTCTACTTTACGAAGCACGCAACCCTTCGAGCGCCATGTTCTGTGAAGAATCGTGGACGTCCAACCATTTAACACCTAGTGGGAGTTTCACTGTCTTTCTACTACTTTTTGTAGATACTACAGTAGCACTTCGAGATACTCTTTCACAGTCTCTGCATAATAATAGTCTGCTCTTTGTCAAGGTCGCTTATCTCAATGGATTTCCCCATCTGCAGCCCATATCTTCGCTAGGGTGGTCCCCCAACCGTGCCTGCTCCGCTTACATACTTTTGTCGCTACACCACCAGGCGACATCCAACGTCGCGGTGGATTGGTGGTATCTTATCTGTGTGTATCGATATTTGTTAACGTTCCACACTAAACTGCGGTAGTCTTTCTTGCTGACGAATTAAACGAGCAACTCGTTATATCTTCAATTCATTGCAGTCTCGGACGTAATTCTTATCTGTTATTACTTTGAGAGGACATACCAACTTTACGAAAGGATCTAACAATGCGCTATGCGAATGTTGAAATAGCCACTTGCGATGCAATGTAATCGTTGATTAATCTATTATTTGGTGGTGTATAGTAGCAGAAGTACCATGCCCGAACCTACGGGAAACACGATTTTTCCCCTTCAAGTGAAAATTCGGCCAACTTGCGCCGTGGTACAGAGTCTACGTTAAAGTCGACTATGACAAACCACAGAAACCAGACCACAGAGCTTATTTTGAAATGTCTCACGTCCTAAAACAACACTACGTCAAGTAAGTCTGTTTTTCATCATAACCAGAAATAATATGAGTTGAATATTATTACGTAGTGTAACGTTTCATTTCTTTTCATTGGAAATGTTTGAAGTCTGTCCTCATGTAGGAATACGTACTGTGTTATTTTTAACATAGTTATCAACATTTTTCTTTAAATAACAATCAAAAGTAAGTTAAAGTTTGTCATTTATGCAGAGCTATGCATCTCCCAATTTTTTATCTTCTTTATTACTCATTTCTGCGTTATGAAAGTAGTTTGGATATTTGTCATAAGCCTGAAAATTTATACCATGACTAACAACAGCGTATGTAAGCAAAGTTGTCTGTCCTGACATATAACATAATGTACAGCTGTTAGAAGCTTGATGTCATAATATGTTGTAGACACTATTTTTCCTAATAGTTTAATATCTTCACATCATTATACTCAACAGTCTATATGTACATAATTCTTCAATCCAGTGTTCAACATCGTTTGGTTACTACAAAGTAAGTACTGTGCCAATTTCAAAATGTGTGGAAAGAAAAGTGTCAGATGAGAAATGTTAAGAAAACTTTGTATTTTACTGACATAAAGACCCATTTTCAATTATTGCAACATAGTATAGTCACTGGAATCTGGTATTTAAGGAAGTATAACTCTTTGGTCACCTATTTTCGGCAGAAACATTGTGCTCATCATGTACACAGAAACTGAATGAGAAGTTAGCTTTCCATTATGACATGACTATTGACCTCCCAGATGTCTCAGAGCAAAAATAAATCAGACTGGGACCTTTCTTCTTCCCTACACTGTAACGAATAATAGTATTAGTATCTGTGTTATTCCGTATTTAGTTTTGGCGAAAGTCCGACATAAAAAATGGTTCAAATGGCTCTGAGCACTATGGGACTTAATTTCTAAGGTCATCAGTCCCCTAGAACTTAGAACTACTTAAACCTTACTGACCTAAGGACATCACAAACATCCATGCACGAGGCAGGATTCGAACCTGCGACCGTAGCGGTCGTGCGATTCCAGACTGTAGCTCCTAGAACCGCTCGGCCACCACGGCCGGCAAACGTCCGACATCTCCCGACACTATGTTGTTTTTTGATGTCGGACACGTCTAAATATGGTAAACCACACACTCGCTCCGTACTCTGTTGCCTGTAGTGTGTCCTCGTCGAGTTTGTCTGACGTTATTTACACAAATAAAGCAACTGATGATTTTATGATCTGCTCTTTCGGTTCGTCTGTTAGAATGGCTACTGCAGTAGTGTCGCGAAAGATCACAAAATTCGAAAGATCAATACATGGCTCCTGTCGTTTTCGATACAGCGAATACACGTCATAATGTCTTCACACATGAGTTCGGCGAGTGAAGTTAACATTCCCCTCAATAAAGTGGAAAGTTGCAGTGCATTTTTATGTTGCGGTACTCTGGCACAGGGTTGAAACGTATAACAGGACTACCGACAAGTAACTGAAAACAAACAAAATACTTTTTTCGACAAGATAAATAAAAAATTATGTGTACCCATCGTACTATGTTTTTAGTGTGACTGCAACAAAAGAAATTTAATGCTTGCACTGTAACGTTGCAGGACTGTACTAGGTTTTTTGGAATTTTTCTTTCTTCTCTTGCCTGTATAAATAATGTTATGTAATTTGTGCGCTACTTTCACAACTAACAGTGTCTCAGTTGATTGTGAAATTTTTTACAGTTCCATAAATTTCTGCACGCTGTGAAGCTTAATCAGCCACTTATAAGTTTCGCCGGGGTTGTAGACGTCAACAGAAAGTTCATGTCATCGGTAAGTACTACAACATAAATCTAGTGGCGATTATACGAATGTCTCGACATCGTGGATGGGCAAAGCAGTTGAACTGTTTTGATCCTCCATGGCTGATCACCAAATCAGTGTGTCGTGATATATAAGAATGTGCCGTGTCGTTCTTTATTTTCTTTTTCTTTTTTTGAAGTAAAAGTTTCCTTGGACCTATGTCTGACGTTTAGAAACAAAAACCAATGTTTTTTTTTTATCTAGTTCAGGCTGAGAAATATTTGTTGATGCAGAAACAGTTAAGCAATTTTCTGTTCACGTAAATGTGCGTGAAAAATTTTCGCAACAGAAATTCTCTCTAGACGGTACCCGAAATTATTTACATCTGCATTACCAACATGAAGACATAATGACCTGAACCGAGAATAAGTCATTTATAGCACAGCTTGACTAAAACAAGGGACAGATTGATAGCGCACACACATGGAGGCATCAAGAAATAGTTAACAGGGAGGAGTATCAAGTGTAAAAATGTTAGTGGGTGTACAAGACTTCACCACTAGCTTACCTTTAACAGTTCCACCTACATTTTAAGAGAAATACTGGTTTGCTTTCATGCCACTTCTAGGCACTTGCACAAAACAAATACATTTTTATTAGCTGTGTTAAAACAGAAATTACACTGTGTCGTTATTTGGTGGATGTCACAGTTATTCTCCTCAGTGTGAGCTCCTTTGTTACGTTGGCACCTCCCTTCAATTTGCACCATTGTCTCACAGCTTGTGCTTTAACTATGGCCCTTTAAAGGGTAACCAGTATTTCTTGAATATTATATAAACAAATTAACTATCGACTAAGAATGTCATTACTAGGCTTTATCAAACACAAAATAATGAAAGGAAGTTCTGCTAACCTTCATGACATTGTTAGAACTGTGAAGCTGTAGTACATCTACTAACGTGTTACGAAAATGATTGTACGGAGAGGCACAGTAAAACATTTCTTACCAGTGAACAGTAATTTAAGAGCAAAGAACACCATAGAATGTATTCTGCAACAATTATTCTAATACAATACACTAGCTGAGTGCCCAGTATTGCCCAGATGTATATATCTTCCAGTCATCTATTAGTCCATCTCCTCCTTGCCCATCTCTCTCTCTCTGTCCATCTACTCCTTCCCCATCTCTGCCCATCTCTTCCACTTCCTCTCTCCATCCGTTTCCTCCACTCCCCACTCTCTGTCCCTATGTGACACGTGTTAGATTTTCATTTGACTGCCTGTTGTAGTTACTATCTTGAAAGGAATACTGTGGGGGTAGAACCACCAGCCTCCTATTAGGGTAGGGGGTAATAATGTGGAAAAGAAGGGGGGAGGAGGAGAGGGACAAAGATAGGGAGGAAGGGGGTGGACAGTGAGAGAGGGGGAGTGGGAATGGAAAGAGAGAGAGGACAGCAGAGATGGGCACAGAAAGGAAAAAGGAGAAGAACAATAGACACAGTCGGGAGGAATAGATGGGCAGAGAGAGAGGTAAGAGGAGATGAGCAGAGAGAGGAGAGAAGTAAATGACTACAGAAGAGGAAGAGGAGGGAATGGACAGAAAGAGAGGAGAGTAGGAGATGGAGTGAGAAAAGAAAGGATATGGGCATAGACAGGATGGAGGAGAAGGTGATGAACAGGGAGAGGGAGAGGAAGAGATGAACAGACAGAGGGAAGAGAAGGAGACTGACAAAGGGAGGGGAGAAGGAGATGGACAAAGAGAGGGGAAGAGGAGATGTAATTAGAGCGATGGAACAGGAACTGGACAGAAGCGAAAGGAGCACATGGACAGATGGGGAAGGAGCAGATGAGCAGAGAGAGGGTTGACGAGTAGATCGACAGGGAGAGGGGTAATAGGAGATGGACAAAGAGGCAGGAGGAGATGACAGTCTGCCAAGCGTGAAATCAACTTGCTTTATACAGGGTGTTACAAAAAGGTACGGCCAAACTTTCAGGAAACCTTCCTCACACACAAATAAAGAAAAGATTTTATGTGGACATGTGTCCGGAAACGCTTAATTTCCATGTTAGAGCTCATTTTAGTTTCGTCAGTATGTACTGTACTTCCTCGATTCACCGCCAGTTGGCCCAATTGAAGGAAGGTAACGTTGACTTCGGTGCTTGTGTTGACATGCGACTCATTGCTCTACAGTACTAGCATCAAGCACATCGGTAGAGGAAAGGTGCCTAATACGAGACACACTTTTGTAAACCCATTTGAAAGACCTAAAAGTATGTGCAATTGTATTTTTTATGATGGTAATAAGATCTTGCAACACTTAATTTTATCATACAATTATCGTATTTGCAGTAATAAACAATCTTTCAGAGTAGTTATTAAATCTTCACAAACAAGGTATTTCGTAGAAATGAGATCAAGGTTTCCTAATATGAGACAGTAATAATATTTTGCTTTAATTATTTTATTACATAATAATGACATATGAATATACAATTTTTACATGTTCATTCATTTCTGTTATCCTTCACTCACTTCACACTACTTAGGTTGATATTTACGACATCCGGGGCAAACAAAATTGTCTTCTGTGACACCGCAATCTTCATGAGCCCAGTGATAACATTTCGTGCACTGTACCCATTTCTCCCCGTGTTTGCCTTCAGAAAAGCGCCTAGTACAGAACAGACACTCTGCGTCATCGTCATCACTGCTGTCTGAATCCCCACTGTCATCAAGACGGACATCGGATGCCGAGTCACTAGACGATTCTTCTGCTTTAGGTCTACGATTGAAAGATTTTCCACTCTTGTCCCAAAATAACTTTCTCGCTGCTTTCTTAGCTTCAGCCTCTGATTTCTTCTGTTTAGATTCTCGCAGTCCTTCACATAAGGAGTTGAAGTTAGTAACGCAGCAGAACATGAACGCGATGTTTGACCTGTTCGACTGACTCCAGGTTGTTTTGCGATGTGTGGGAGAGGTCTGATGTCTGCCGGGCTGACAGCTTGACCATCACCATCAGTAGTTTCATTTTCGTTTTTGGCACCTCTTTCTTGAAGAGCGTTAGCATGGCGATGAATTGAAAATTCATGTTCCCTTAAGATGTTTCTTTTGCATGGGATGAGACCTGTTTTTCTGAAGGCATTCACAGATGCATCCATTGTTGCTGCTCGGTTGTAAGCTGCCCCAAATAACTTGGCTATTAATAATGGGGTGAAACACGACCTGGGTTACTTGCCAACCACGTTCCTACCTCTTGGGCATAGTAGGTTTTTAAAGGCCCCATAAATCCGACGTCAAGTAGCTGCATTTTATGCTTTGAGTGAGGTGGCAAACATACAATATGAAAATTGTTTTAACGTGGTTTATCTAACACATTGAGATTCTTTGTGGGGAATAATGCCCATCAAGAATAAAAATGACAGGGTCATTTGAAAATGGCTTTACATGTCTCACAAAATGACCAAACCACTGAGTAAAAATGTGAGTTTATATCCAGCCACTTGGATGACAAGCTGATATTGATCCTGCAGGTGCACCGTCCATCAAGTTCCAGAAAACATTCCAATTTCTGATCATAAGACTAGTCAAAGTAATCCCTGTTTATGATAATTTAATCGAATTAAAATAAACGCAGTTGCCAAAATTTTACTACAAATAATGATGAAGTATTGTTATCTCATGATAGTATTGCGTAAATTACATATAAAAAATCGTCAGAGAACGAGTTCCCCCAATATGAGATAGGTATCGTAATATGCGACACTGTCGCGTATTTGGATCCCCATACTATCGCATATTAGGAATTTCGCCATCTTACACAAAGAATCACGCACTTGCTAACAACGTTCGTTGGAAAATGAACCTAATTGCCAATAATTATAGGTAATACCATTACAAATAACAACAACAAAAGAGTACAGTAATATCCACTCACCTTTAAGCTGAAATATTGTCTCAACACCGATGTCGCAAAAACTCCAAACACAAGAAATTTTGTATCAACCTCTACGTACTGTGTCCGGCTCAACTATGGCGCCCTACTCGCTGTGTCGTCGTCTGTCACGCAATAGACGTGTTTAAGAAACTCTCCACCAGAGTGAAACCCCTAACATGAGCACAATTGGGGTGTCTCATATTAGGGAACTATCGCATAATAGGCACCTTTCCTCTGCGTAGCATCAACAGGCTAGTGCTCATCACCAACGTGGTTTTGCAATGGTTCAAATGGCTCTGAGCACTATGGGACTTAACTGCTGTGGTCATCAGTCCCCTAGAACTTAGAACTACTTAAACCTAACTAACCTAAGGACATCACACACATCCATGCCCGAGGCAGGATTCGAACCTGCGACCGCAGCGGTCACGCGGTTCCAGACTGTAGCGCCCAGAACCCCTCGGCCACTCCGGCCGGCGTGGTTTTGCAGTCAGTGCAATGTTTACAAATACGGAGTTGGCAGATGCCCATTTGATGTATGGATTAGCACGGGCAATAGCCGTGGTGCGGTACGTTTGTATCGATACAGATTTCCAGAACGAAGGTGTCCCGAGCGGAAGACGTTCGAAGCAATTGATAGGCGTCTTAGGGAGCACGGAACATTCCAGCCTATGACTCGCGACTGGGGAAGACCTAGAACGACGAGGACACCTGCAATGGACGAGGCAATTCTTCGTGCAGTTGACGATAACCCTAATGTCAGCGTCAGAGAAGTTGCTGTTGTACAAGGTAACGTTGACCACGTCATGTATGGAGAGTGCTACGGGAGAACCAGTTGTTTCCGTACCATGTACAGCGTGTGGAGGCACTATCTGCAGCTGATTGGCCTCCACGGGTACGATTCTGCGAATGGTTCATCCAACAATGTGTCAATCCTCATTTCAGTGCAAATGTTCTCTTTACGGATGAGGCTTCATTCCAACGTGATCAAATTGTAAATTTTCACAATCAACATGTGTGGGCTGACGAGAATCCGCACGCAATTGTGCAATCACGTCATCAACATAGATTTTCTGTGAACGTTCGGGCAGGCATTGTTTGTGATGTCTTGATTGGACCCCATGTTCTTCCACCTACGCTCAATGGAGCACGTTATCATGATTTCATGCGGGATACTCTACCTGTGCTGCTAGAACATGTGCCTTTACAAGTACGACACAACATGTGGTTCATGCACGATGGAGCTCCTGCACATTTCAGTCGAAGTGTTCGTACGCTTCTCAACAACAGATTCGGTGACCGATGAATTGGTAGAGGTGGACCAATTCCATGGCCTCCACGCTCTCCTGACCTCAACCCTCTTGACTTTCGTTTATGGGGGCATTTGAAAGCTCTTGTCTACGCAACCCCGGTACCAAATGTAGAGACTCTTCGTGCTCGTATTGTGGACGGCTGTGATACAATACACCATTCTCCAGGGCTGCATCAGCGCATCAGGGATTCCATGTGACGGAGGGTGGATGCATGTATCCTCGCTAACGGAGGACATTTTGAACATTTCCTGTAGCAAAGTGTTTGAAGTCACACTGGTACGTTCTGTTGCTGTGTGTTTCCATTCCATGATTAATGTGATTTGGAGAGAAGTAATAAAATGAGCTGTAACATGGAAAGTAAGCGTTTCCGGACACATGCCCACACAACATATTGTCTTTCTCTGTGTGTGAGGAATGTTTCCTGAAAGTTTGGCCGTACCTTTTTGTAACACCCTGTAGTGGCGTTCAAGCTTGTTACTGGTCAGGTGACATCACTTGGAATTCCAGCTTCTATTGGCGGTGACGTCACCTTCAGCGCAGTATTTGCATGCAGAAAATCGTTAATACGCGTCTTCAAAGAAAGACAAGCAAAACCCTGGGGATAGTCTCCTTTAATCTTCTGACCCCCCCCCCCCCCATGGCGGCTCTGAAGAGGAGGGGCGGTTACCGCCACATTAACGATTTCCTGCATTTGCACATGCGAATACTGCCCTCCAGGTTATGTCACCACCAACACAAGTTAGAATTCCAAGCAATGTCACTCAGCCAGCAGCTAGCTTCAAAGCCGCTATCATGGAAACAGACCTTACTCCTGGCAGACATCTTCTGATGAAGAAGATAGTGTTAACCTCCGAAAGCTCGAGTTTTAGCTCTGATTTGATGTGTTCTAAACATAGAAGATTTCATAGAAAAATCTACTCACGTTAGCACATGGTTCTCCAGTATGATATGCTGATGCAGTTCATGGAAGACGTGCCAGTGGACACTGGACGACATTCGGTTTCAGCTTGATGGTGCACCAACACATTTTGTAATGGAATGAAACACCTACAGCCGTCCTTGCGAAGTTATTTATTATATGACTACCAGTTTCTGTGGGTCAGTACACATCTTCGGTTCTTAACTGACGCTGAAGTCGTTAACTGCAGTCGTATACACGATTCATCAGTGACCAACATCTATGAACTGGTTTTCGCAGGTTAGTTACAACAACGATGTAATGTCGCGAACCATGAACTATCAGCTAATGGCCGCTCTGTAGGGGAGGGGCACTTACCGGCACATTATCTGTTTCCTCGAGTTGGTAGTTGATGTTGAAGACACATCGTTGTTACAGGTAGTCTGCGAAAAGCAGTTCATAGATGTTGGCCACCGATGAATTGTGTGTATGACTGGAGTTAACCCTCTCAGCATCAGTTAAGGTCTGAAGATGGCATACTGAAGCACCGAAACTGATAGCAATATAATATGTAATATCGTAAGGACTGCTACAGATGTTCCATTTTATTGTATAAGTGAACAGCCGAAGTCCCTCAACCTCCAATCAGATGGATGGACATACAAAAACACATTTTGTGGTATCCACTCGAAACCATATCGACGCTTCACACGGAGAACAGCAGACACAGAGGCATTTCAACAATCATTCCTTCCGCGCTCCATATGTGAAAGGAAAGGGAAAACGCCCTATCTGATGCAGTGGAGTGTGCCTTCTGCCATACACTTCACAGTTGCCGAGTTTGATCCACCTGACATCTTATACATTAGGTTCAGCGTAAATGAACATGTTTTTTCTGCCAAAAAAGTTTAAGACCTGAAGGTGACAGCTAAGACTATTGAAATCGACTGTCTTGAATAAAAAAAAAATTGGGTGACCATGGTTTTTGAATGGTTTTTAACACATCACAGTGGTTCGCAGAGTATAGACGTAGATGTAGATGTAGATGTAGGTGAAGAAAGTGGAGAGAGGCACTGGCTTCCGTGACTAGCTGACGAACGCAGGATTTGGCTTGCTCCGTAATGTACTCTTGGACAAAACGGATGTAAATTGGAATCAGGTCCATTTTCTTAGTAATTTGGCTCTGCTGTACTGCGGTCAAGTACAGATGTGACACATTAATTTATTTAACCGACTTTGGTGTAAATTTAGCGTGGGTGTGCGATTTTTGAACTTGGCTTTCTTCGTGCTGCCG
Source organism: Schistocerca piceifrons (assembly GCF_021461385.2). Classification (NCBI taxonomy): domain Eukaryota; kingdom Metazoa; phylum Arthropoda; class Insecta; order Orthoptera; family Acrididae; genus Schistocerca; species Schistocerca piceifrons. The sequence continues at coordinate 82,300,144 of NC_060141.1, forward strand.
CAGTTAGGATTCCGGGCTTTGTACTAGTATAGGTGGCTCTATGATTCGTATTCCTACCGATAATTTCACTTTACTTAACACGTGTTTATGGCAATCAGTTTACTGATATATTTATTTCAGATAGTGACGAGGGTTTGTGGGACCCTTGTAGTTGACTCCCAGCCACGACGCGGTTTAATAACCTGAGCTAAATCGTTTTTAGCCGAAGTGTGAACCGACTTTGTTATTCACTAAGTTCACTGATGTGCCGCAAACTGTATCGACTAACAAAGTCTGTGAAATAAAAAGTCCATTAGATACTTTCCCTGTGACTCACATCCTACCGCCACGTATTTGTGAATTTAACGAATCTTCGTTGTGACTTAGACAATTACGCGTGCTTTTTCCCCCTGGTTCCGATGATACCCCAAGAAGCTGAGTGGCACCAACACTTTGAGTTGTTTAAGACTTCGAGTGAATAAGGTTTATGGCGCACATTCTTCATGTGGTCCTTTATGTACATGCACCATTCAGTAGTATGACCGAAGGTTACGTAGGCGTTGCTGGTAATTGCGTTGGCGCAAGTACACCACTGGCCATTAAAATTGCTACACCAATAAGAAATGCAGATGATAAACGGGTATTCATTGGACAAATATATTATACTACAACTGACATGTGATTACATTTCCACGCAATTTGGGTGCTTAGATCCTGAGAAATCCGTACGCAGAACAACCACCTCTGGCCGTAATAACGGCCTTGATACGCCTGGGCATTGAATCAAACAGACCTTGGATGGCGTGTACAGGTACAGCTGCCCATGCAGCTTCAACACGATACCACAGTTCATCAAGAGTAGTGACACGTATTGTGACGAGCCAGTTGCTCGGCCACCATTGACCAGACGTTTTCAGTTGATGAGAGATCTGGAGAATGAGCTGGCCAGGACAGCAGTCGAACGTTTTCTGCATCCAGAAAGGCCCGTACAGGACTTGCAACATCCGGCCGTACATTATCCTGCTGAAATGTAGGGTTTCACAGGGATCGAATGAAGGATAGAGCCACGGGTCGTAACACATCTGAAATGTAACGTCCACTGTTCAAAGTGCCGTCAATGCGAACAACAGGTGACCGAGACGTGTAACCAGTGGCACCCCATACCATCACGCCGGGTGATACGCCAGTATGGCGATGAAGAATGCACGCTTCCAATGTGCGTTCACCGCGATATCGCCAAACACGGATGCGACCATCACGATGCTGTAAAAAGAACCTGGATTCATCCGAAAAAATGACGTTTTGCCATTCGTGGATCCAGGTTCGTCGTTGAGTACACCATCGCAGGCGCTCCTGTCTGTGATGCAGCGTCAAGGGTAACCGCAGCCATGGTCTCCGAGCTGATAGTCCATGCTGCTGCAAACGTCGTCGAATCGTTCGTGCAGATGGTTTTTGTCTTGCAAACGTCCCCATCTGTTGACTCAGGGATCGAGACGTGGCTGCACGATCCATTATAGCCATGCGGATAAGATGTCTGTCATCTCGACTGCTAGTGATACGTGGCAGTTGGGATCCAGCACGGCGTTCAGTATTACCCTCCTGAACCCACCGATTCCATGTTCTGCTAACAGTCATTGGTTCTCGACCAACGCGAGCAGCAATGTCGCGATACGATAAACCACAATCGCGACAGGCTACAATTCGACTTTTATCAACGTCCGAAACGTGATGGTACGCATTTCTCCTCCTTACACGAGGCTTCACAACAACGTTTCACCAGCCAACGCCGGTCAACTGCTGTTTGTGTATGAGAAATCGGTTGGAAACTTCCCTCATGTCAGCACGTTGTAGGTGTCGCCACCGGCACCAACCTTGTGTGAATGCTCTGAAAAGCTAATCATTTGTATATCACAGCATCTTCTTCCTGTCGCTTAAAGTTCGCGTCTGTAGCACGTCATCTTCGTGGTGTAGCAATTTTAATGGCCAATAGTGTAGATAACGATATCTTTTCGTGTAACAAAGTAATAAATCGTTGAAGTATATTGCACACATATGTCTTCCCTAAAATTAAATATACAGTGGTAAATACGTGGAGCAGCCCTGCAGGAATCCGCCTTTCACGGGCTAAATTTCTCTCTGGATCTCCTCAAGGTGCAGTTTGTATCAGTAAACCAACAATAGTTGAATAGTTGCATGCTTCTTTACAGCTCGTGTGTGAACGGAAGTGAATTCCTCTCTCCCTCCCCCTACTCCCGTAATGTGAATCCCGACTTCCTTAGCCAAAGTTACATTCGCTTCTTACTGAGGAAGTTAGGAAGATCATCCAGGAATTGCGATAAATCAGATGTACTGGTTAAAGGTTTTTCAATAATTCTTACACCCCACAATCCGTCGGCTGTTTCCAATTCCCGTCATGTATAGGGTGGTCGGAAACGGACTGAAAAGCTTCGAAGAACGTTTCAGAGGAGGTTGTGCTGAGAAATAATTTTTAAGAAAAATATTCGATACATTGCACCGTTTCCGAATTCTTGAGCACTGAAGTTAGCCGATCAGGTAATTGCGCGTGCAAGTTCAAGCACTTGCGCGTGCTAAAAAGCGGTGACGCACCGAACAGTCATCTGTCAGTCTGTGAATTACATGTTCAAATGCTCATTAACGTTTAAAATAAGCCTTTTTCGGAAGTGGTAAGTTTAAGCTAGATGAGCAAATACTATGTTTGTTCGGTTTGACGATACCAAACGACGAACAAGTTTGATGACACTGTCTCTGGTAAAATGCTTCACTTTGGTCGCGCGACGACCTGACTGGCAAGCTTCAATGCTAAATAAATCGGAAACGGCTCAACGTATCGAATTTTTTCCTTAACAACTATATCTCAGCACAATCTCCCCTGCAACATCCTTACAAGCTTTTCCAACTGTTTCTGACCACCATGTGTAGCGAATCAGTACCTATTTTAATTAAAAACGTTTTGAGCTTTAATACACACGTCAACAAATGTGCTGCAACAACCTTGATATGTCATGTAGTGGTGCTGATATTATGACTGTCCCAGTACCGAGGGGAAAAATCACCCCTCAAGTTCTTGTAAACGTACACACAGTTACCACGATCTGCTACCTACTGGTAGAAAGCCGCGCTCGAATAGATTGCAGCCTTTCAGCTGAAAGTAAAGCTCTAGAAGGAACGCGATAGAGACGTCTTTGGAATGGTAGAGTGAAAATGCCTCACGCCACGAAGGAAAATAGCGGTAATGAACGGGTCCATATCATCGCGTTGCGGGCAGAAGACTTCTCAAACATAGTAGTTTTGCGACATGTTCACCGGAGTCAAAATGATGTGATGTGGATGTGGCATCCATTCCTGTTCAGGGCTATTGTTAAGGACCTACACATACGCGGCCGAAACGGACACAAGATGACTTGTGAGTCAGAGCAAACGCTGACTGAATGCTCCAGATTGAATTCGGCTTTCTAAGAAGCTACAGCACGTCATGTATCCCATAAAACTACATGATTCGAACTTCTATTCCCGAAGACTATGGCGAGCACCACGCCGCACCCCAGAAGTCGACGGACTACGTTACAGATGTGGAATAAATCATGCAGAATGGACGCCGCAGGATTGGCGTCTTGTGTTGTTTACGGTTACGGAAGAAACTTTTACCCTGATATTATCAGACAACGTGTTTGTATTCGCAGACAACATGTTTGGATACAACCCAGTGATATTGAACGACTCCAACACTGTGTCCTGCAAATGTAACAAGGTGGTGGTGTTGTGATGCTCTGGGGTGGTATTACATGAAGCCACCATACACCCCTCAGTTTCATCTTTATGGATGATAACTCGAGTGCTCAATGTGGTGCTCTCGTGAACACGTTCCTTCGGCATGCTAAGATCACCAGAATGGAGTGGCCTACCTATTCTCTGGACATGAACCCAAACGCACATGTGAGGGTTCGACTGAAATGAGATGTTCCTGGCCGTCGCCAATGACCACGCACTCTCTACGACGTACCCAGAATGGCCATTGCAGACTAGGAAAATTTGGACCAGGGCTGACGTGATGGTCCCATATGCATCTACGGATTCAGTGCTGTATCCGAGTAAATAGGACGTTCCACCACATATTGACGTTGTTCATGGAAAACAGACGACTTTTGGCATTCCACAAATGTTCCTACTTTTATTTTGTGATCTGGACACATTGCAGATGAATACACACTCATGCCTCAGATCTAATTTTTGCTTTTCTGCTCCATCAGTTTCAAAATAAAACGTTTAATGCAAAACTTTTCCTGGTGTGTGTAGTTACGAGAGAAGTCCAGGCCCTTCGTCAATTATTAATTAACATTATTTCACTGCTCGCGACACTAACTTGGAGATTCGCTGGCATCCGAATAATACACCGAAAAGCCAAAGTAACTGGTACACCTGCCTAATATCGTGTAGGGCCCCCGCGAGCAGGCGGAAGTGCCGCAACACGACGTAGCAGGGACTCGACTAATGTCTGAAGTAGTGCTGGAGAGAACTAACGCCATGAATCCTGCAGGGCTGTCCATAAATCCGTAAGAGTACGATGGGGGTGGAGATCTCTTGTGAACAGCACGTTGCAAGGCGTGCAAGAAATGCTGAATAATGTTCATGTCTGGGGTGGTTAAACTCATCAGAGTATTCTGGAGCCACTCTGTAGCAATTCTGGACGTGTGGCGTGTCGCATTGTCTTGCTGGAATGGCCCAAGTGCGTCGGAATGCACAATGGACATGAATGGATGCAGGTGATCAGACAGGATGCTTAGATACGTGTCATCTGTCAGTGTCGTATCTAGACGATGAGGGGCCCCATATCACTCCAACTGCACACGCCCCACACCATTACACAGCCTCCACCTACTTGAACAGTCACCTGCTGACATGCAGAACACATAGATTCATGAGGTTGTCTCCATACTCGTATGCGTCCATCCGCTCGATACAATTTGAAACGAGACTCGTCCGACCAGGCAGCATGTTTTCAGTCATCAACAGTCTAATCTCGGTGTTGACGGGCCCAGGCGAGGCGAAAATCTTTGTGGCGTGCAGTCATCAACGGTACACGAGCGGGCCTTCGCCTCCGACAGCCCATATCGATGATGTTTCACCGAATGGTTCGCATGCTGACGCTTGTTGATGTGCCAGCATTGAAATCTGCAGAAATTTGTGGAAGGATTGTACTCCCGTCACGCTGAACGATTCCCTTCAGTCGTCGTTGGTCCCGTTCTTGCAGGATCTTTTTCCGGCAGAAGCAATGTCGGAGATTGGCATTTTACCGGAGTCCTGATATTCACGACGCACTCGTGAAATGGTCATACGGAAAATTCCGCACTTCATCGCTACCTAGGAGATGTTCTTGTGCGCCGACTATAACACCACGTTCAAACATAAATCTTGATAACCTGCCATTGTAGCAGCAGCAACCGATCTAACAACTGCACCAGACACTTGTCTTATACAGGCGTTGCCGACCGCAGCGCCGTATTCTGCCTGTTTACATATCTTTGTATTTCAATACGCTTGCCTATATCAGTTTCTTTGGATCTTCAGTGCATAAGAAACTTGCATTCAAAAGTCATTATGAGTTGCGAGACATTTATTTTGTTTGCTAAATTCTTGGGACATAACTGATAGATTTGTGAATCAATAACGGAACAGCATCCAAAATGCGGCAGCACAAACCGGTCAATCTACAACTACATGTACGTGGATACTCTGCAAATCACGCTTAAGTGCCTGGCAGAGGGCTCATCCAACCACCTTCACAATAGCTTTCACTCTCGAACAGCGAGTGGAAAAAACAAACACCTATATCTCTCCATACGATCTGTGATTTCCCTTATTTTATTACGATGATCGTTTCTCCCTATGTAAGTCGGCGTCAAAAAAATATTTTCGCATTCTGAGAAGAAAGCTGGTGATTGAAATTTCGTGAGAAGAATCCGCCGCAACGAAAATTGCCTTTTTAATATGTCCACCCCAAATCCTGTATCATGTCACTGACACTCTCTCCCCTATTTCTCTATAGTGCAGCACGTGCTGCTCTTCTCTGAACTTTCTCTATGTACTCCGTTAATGCTGTCTGGTAAGGATCCCACATCGGGCAGCAGTACTCCAAAAGAGAACACACAAGAGTTCGCAGTGACTGTAGTAGATCTATCGCGACTTCTAAGTGTTCTCCAATAAAACAGAATCTTTAGTTCGCCTTCCCCACAACATTTTCTATGCGTTCTTGTCAATTTTAGTTAGTCGTAAATGTGATTCCTAGCTATTTAGTTGAATTTACGGCCTTTAGATTCCACTGATTTATGGTGAAACCGAGGTTTAATGGATTCCTTTTAGCACACGTGTGGATGACCTCACACTTTTCATTATTTAGGGTCAATTGACAATTTTCACACCAAACAGATATCTTTTCTAAATCATTTTGCAATTTATTTTAATCCTCTGATGACTTTACTAGAAGATAAACATCATTATCTAGAAACAACCTAAGACGGCTGCTCAGATTGTCTCCTAAGTCGTTTATATAGATAGCAGCAGAGGGGAACGTCAGAAATGACTTCTGTTTTACTGGACGACTTTTCGTCAATTACCTCTCTGACAGGAAATCACGTATCCAGTCACATAACTGAGATGATATTCCGTGAGCACGCAATTTGACTACAAGTCGTTTGTAAGGTACAGTGTTAAAAGCCTTCTGGAAATCTAGATAATAATGAATCAATTTGAAATCCCGGGTGAATAGCATTCAACTGTTCGTGTGAGTAAGGAGCAAGTTGTGCTTCACAAGAGCAATGTTCGAACACAATATACAGTGTGGTCAGAAAATGTCTGAAACGTTTGTAGGGATGTTGCAGGGCAGGTTGTACTGAGATATGAATGTTACAAAAAAATTCGATACGTTGCGCCGTTTCCGAGTTATTTAGCAGTGAAGTTAGCCAATCACATCGTCGCGTGTGTAAATTCAAGTTTCAGCTAACGAGACACAGCACTCGTTGGGCAACACCGCCCCTGGCAGGCCGCTTGAGTGCGAGCGCGCGACGCCCCGATTGGTTAAATTCTATGCTAAATAACTCGGAAAAGGAGCAACGCATCGAATTTCTTTCTCAACATTTATGTCTCACTACAACCTGCCCTGTAACATCCCTACAAGCATTTCACGCATTTTCTGACCACCCTTTATATTCCACAATTCTGCTGCGTCTCGACGTTAATAATGTGAGCCTATAATTTAGTAGATTACTCCTATTGCCTTTCTTCAATATTGGTGTGATCTGCGCAACTTTCCAGTCTTTGGGTACTGTGAAGTATAGCTCAGCTGGTCGTCAACGTGGGAAATTGTCACCGTGGAAAATGATCACTCACATTAATCGCTCGTTGATTGAAAGGCTTAATGAGAGCTTATAATGTCAAGAAAGGTAGACAAGAGGGTTGAGCAGTTTTCCGTCAACAAGTGCTGGTTGTAATGTCGAGCACCTTTTGTCAACTACGAATGAAATTGAAATACGAAAATTTTAGGTTAGGCTTCTACGTGACTATTGTCGATATCGAATGAAACGAAAAGTTTACTATTACCAGTCAATGTTTATTTATACCCACAACGCGTTTCAAAGGTATAAAGCTCCATCATCAGCTGCACTTTTGTGTTTTAACACGACACTGTTGTATTCTGTACGACTTTGAGGCAACTTGTAGCACTGCCTAGTTGTGAAACAAAACACAATTTCAGAACATGGTTTTGGGGAGGTTTTTGACGAAAATGTATATCTAAATGTGAAAATGAAACAACTAAAATAGAATACCCGTGTGGTCTATTTTAGTTTTATTTTCCCATTTTCATTTACGTTTGATTTTTAGTCAAAAACGTCCCCAAACAGATGTTCTGAAATAGTGTTTTGTTTGACCATTAGACAGTGCTACAGGTTACACCAAAGTCGTAACAGAATAAACCCGTGTCGTGTTAACACACATAAATCCGCCTCATTATGGAAGTTCAATCCTTTGAAATGGATTATGGCTATAAATAAAGTGACTGGTAACAGTAAAATTGTTGTTGCATTCGAAATGTACGAAACGTCATTATTCACAAGAGAGGTAAACATGTGGGTCGATTTTGTTTCACTTGTACCATGCAGGTGGTAGTTTTCGGGACATTTGTTTCTACCTAAAACCTTGTGCACTATGTTCCTTCTACAACCTCAACAACTGTGTGATAGGGATTGTGATACCCTTGCATATCTCGTTATTTATATGGTTCGATGCAGTGATAACAAAAACAGTAAACAATAATAATAATAGCACTGGTTTTGGATGTTATTACATGTTCTTTCTTACAAAACTAACTGTTCTTTATCTTGACAGTTCACGTCTTCGATGCTGACCTACATCGTGGTGCTAGCGCAGTTCAGATTTGGCGACAATACGACAGCCGTGAGGACCCAGTTGGCGTTGAGCACACCTGTGACAACCACCGAAACCGCCCCAAAAGCCTAGCGGCCATTATTGACACTGATCGTGTAAACAATTTTTTTCTGTTTTATGACCCCAGTAACTTCTACAATGTTTACGTACGTACTGCATTTCTACTAGTCTCTCACCTCCTACATTACACTACGACATTTGCTTTAGATACTTTACATTTCCCCCTCATTGCTACATTTGCTTTAGATACTTTACATTTCCCCCTCATTGCTTTTATTGTGGAATTCAACAGAGTTCTACAAAGTAGTAAGAGTGGTATCCAGGAAGGAGTTGCGATATTTTGGGGTAGTAAAGGCACAGTAAAGAAAATCACTTCAGATCTCATAAGCGAGTGAAAGCAATGCGAATGAGTTGACAAGATTATTATTATTATATTTCTTATTTATTTCGCTAGTCGCCCATCTAAGGTGAGCTTACAAACATTGTGACAGTTGTTCTATCTTTTTCTTTCTTCGTCTAAGCCAGATGGTTCTCATCAGTGCACTGTAACACATATTCCCGAAATATATCCGTTGGAACAGGAACCAACACTATTAGAAAAAATATATATGTTTTAGTTTATACTCGCAATTTTTTTATTTTGCTTAGTGGCAACCGGTTTCGTTGCACGGTACCACCCTCAGGCCATTCCTTGGCACGCAGTCATGCTCGCTTCGCAAGAAGATGTGTCATATCCAAGATGCTACTCCTGGCGGGTGTAAAATGAATGTGCGCAACGGAAAATAATAAACTCTAAAATGAAGATTTGGCCCTGTCTGACTAACTCCTGAAGCAGATCTTAGAATTTCTTAATTCTATAAGATAGAATCTAAACATAAATGAATGATGAACGCAACTAATCCTACTAAATGATAAGCGTTTTTCCTGCTCATATTTTTATTATAAATTAAAAGGAAACTTTATATTACAAAGTTTACATTATTATTATTTATTATTTTGAGCTTTTCCTCATTCCAGAGGCTTATCTCCAACATAATAATTTACTCGGAAATTACAATACAAAGAATAAACGTTCTTAAACTACATTTTCAGAATATTCCTCCAGGTGTTTCGATCTTGTGTGTCCTCTTCCTCTGCGCTCATTCTCCTCATTGTGTGCTGTACATTCTGGAGCCAGGTGGTCATAGGTCGTCCTCTTCTTCTTCTCCCCTCCGGTTCCCACTCCACTATCAATTTTGGTATTCTGGTTTTCTCCATTCGTCGTACATGCCCGTACCATTGTAATTTCTTCCTATCCAGTTTACATTTCCTAAATAAAAATGCCAACCAATTGCCCAACTCTGCCCCTTATTATGACTGCGCGGTCTAATATCAATAACGCAAAATGACTGACATCATCTACGTACCGAACACTAGAAGACACTACTTTCAAAGATGATCTACGGTGGTGTGGAACATCAGCGCAAATAAACCAACATGATCACAGCTGTTTAGCTTTTATAGCCCTAATAAGCCGAAGCAATTTGCGATATTACCATCTGTACTGCGTCCGGTGCGTCGAAGTGATGGTTCTTGTACTCATCTGAGACGATGGAAGAACTCCAGCCACAACTAAACTCTTTCAAACTCTAGGCGGTCCTCTGACTAATTTACTCTAATACTGTCTTCTCCTCTCTGTGTTCTACAGACGAGAAACGCGCCACAAGGACGGAGTTCAGATAACGTCTCAACGTAAGTATAGGCGGAAGGAGTGCCCTCCATTACTGAACGCTGCGTACTCAACAACGACTTCCAACCAGGAGGTGAAGTCCAGAACCGTATAGGTTCGCAACAGTACAGTACTTAACTGTTCTAACTATAAACTCTCCTGAGAGCAAAGACAGCAAGTCCGTCGGTACCAACAAAAGCAGATATCGAGCGAGCGTCACACACGGCCGCTCACAACAGGCTCACACATACACACATCTATTTGAGTAGCGAGCGTTAGAACTGCGTACCAGGGGTAGCCTGAGGAAACCGGTTGCCGATAGTGAAAACGAACAAAATATCGATATAGACTAAAACATGTGGTTTTTTCTAACGCACTGTATCTACCACAGCTTTTATCTGGCCATTTGACCCTGTTGTTCATTTCTCATCTCGGAAAGTTCCACAAATCACTACAGCTGTTCTAAAGATGTCTCGGTCTGCGCGCCTTCCGGTAGTACACCCGTTTTCTCAACATCTTATTTAACATTCAGGTAGCACAGAATTCTTGTTACCGCTTTTGAGTCAAAGATGTGTTTCGTCCGTTTGGAATCATTCATCGTTCATACATGGCACTGGGTCTCGAACTCTCATGGCTGCTATTCTCAGGCATTGAGAGGCCAACTGTCCTACGCTAGCACGGTTCATAGAGCTATGGATACGATACGCTATTGCAATGCCTGCGTTATTCTGAATTCGATGCAAAGTTCCTTTGGACATGCATGCATATCCAAAGGAACAGGCACTGCGGTGGCTACAGCCATTATGATATACATTAAATGTATTCGCAATTGCAAATATGGACAACCGTCGGCTGTAGAATGGAATGACGACAGTGAAAATTTGTTCCAGACCAGGACTCGAACCTGGATTTCCCGCTTATCGCGAGCGGTCGCCTTACCATTCGGCTATCCGTGCACAGTTCACGGTCAGCCCCAAACTGCCATATGTCGTCAAACATGTGTCTACAACCTGTACTCGTACATCCATTATATATATTCCTGTACAAATGAGATATTGTACATGAAAGTCGCTTGACCGCTGTCGGTGGGCAAATGCCATATTCCATTGCATAGTAATTCGGAATAACATAGGCACTGAAATATCGTATTTATCCACCGATACCGGACAAGAGACTTTCACGTAAAATGTTTCTGTTTTTCGTGAATATACATAATGTATGTACGAATACAGGCTGCAGACGCATGGTTGACGACATATGGAACCATGGGTCTGGCCTTGAATCGTGCACAAAATGGTGCTGGCACGGTAGCTCAGCGTGTTCCGTCAGAAGGTTTTTTTGCTATCTGTAATAAAAAAAACTGAGTAAAGGAATCAACTATCAACTTGCACATATGGCTTGTGACGTCCGCCCGGACCAAACGCAACGAACATTACCGACCACATCGCAAAAGAAAAAAAAAATGGTAAGGCGACCGCTCGCTATAAGCGGGAAATCTGGGTTCGAGTCCCGGTCCAGCAGAAATTTTTATTGTCGTCATTCCATTCTACAGTTGATGGTTGTCCATTTTCGCAATTGCGAGTGCATCTAATGTATGAAGCTATGGAGGATGGTAGCTTCCGAATAAGTTCCACTGTATCATGAGAGAGCTTTGTGGAGTTTGACGTAGAATGGCGATAAGCTTGTGGCAAGGTAACTCTCCAGTTTCTCCGTCAAGTGAGTTTTCGGAGCGCAGTTAGTGTTTCAACCCTAGAGATTAAAGATCCGGGTTAGACATACCGCTCTAACTACTGTCACATTGTAACGACCTAACCACATTCTTTCCTGTTTGTAAAATGTGCTGTTCTATGATGGTCTTAAAGTTAAAAGTTGGTGGTCGCGTCTGCAAAGCAGCGTGACTTTGCAGTCACTTTGACTATCTTTCATAATGTAACATTCGACTCTAAACTAACTCTACAATATAAAAACTTTTTTGTAGCCTGCACACTCTTAATACAATTAATCGCGTTTGCACTTCTTCGAGAATTAACTTGGAAATCTCACTTCATCCGAATCTTTTAGTGTACAAACTACGGGGTCGCTGCGAAACAGAGTTACGAACTATACTTGTAACCTACAATTGTCGTGTTGATAGATGATATTTTCTGCTAAAGCGCAGTGACAGCTAGCTTAGGATCAATAATGACACACCTTGCGACCAATCCTTTTGAAAAACAATTTGCCACTTGCTATAAATGGTCGCCATGTCCTGAAGGGATGCATTTTGAAAAAGCCGACTTGTTTCTTTGATTTAATACAATTACTGAATTTGATATTTAATTAATGTTATTAATGTTTCTTATACCATAATGAAACTTACAGACTCTGAATTACTTTGTATTCAAGAATTACTTTAAAAACTTATTAATAAAATTGTATATAATACTGGTTTTAATTATCACTTACTTTCATCTTGTACTTTGAATGTATGGATTTATGTCAATAAAAACAAACGAAGACTGAAACAGTGCAACCGATCAAATTTGTGACATTCTTTTTCTTGCATTAATACACAACAAGACCATCTCTCTAGTTGGTGAAACTCTCCAGTTATAAACTAGTAATTTTAAAATAATATTGAAACCAAATTAATGAGGTACTTGTAATAAAATGTGGACATTTACTAATCTTTACTTTAGGGTATTAAATCAAAACATTTCACTTACGTGTAGAATTAATATGAAACTGGCTCTTCTACACAGTACTAAAGAATAAACTTTCTGTGGCTTGCCTTTGCTGAAGCAGTGCAGATGAGGACGTGGTGCGAAGCTAATCCTGCATATTCTTCACGTCTCTAGTAACATGGATAGGCAGGAGTATGATAATTGCTACCCTTGATCAACCTACTTGAAATAACATGGGGCAACGTTTTTCACGTTCAGTAATGCCGAGTAAAGTCTTCCATCTACAGCAGCGATGTAATAGAGACGACTTTTATATGCAGAAGTGCTAGTCATTAGTTGCTGCCATCAGTTGTCCAAAGTTAGCACAAATACTCTATGTCTTTCACAGTGCACCTCAACATGACCTGCCACTGTCAATGGCAGTAGGCTTTTCGGCCCAGCTCAGTCCGCCTGCTGTTTACCTCCTACTGAAAAAAAAGGCGTTCCCAAAACGCAAAATACCTCGTCACACCTGCCGCCCTTTCTGTACACTGTCTGTCGGGACAAACTGCTACCCTTGTAGAAAACGTTTTTCCAGAATGGAACGACAAGGCGAATGGCTTTGCCGTCCTCAGACCTAATGGTTGCCTCGGTTCCAATGTAGAATATCATACACTGCTTAACATTTATTGGAATTACCCTCATGATGAATTCACTTCATTCACATTTCGTGTCAATTCATATATTTAAGGCTATGACAATAGCTAAATACCCAGGTACTAATTACATCCCTCTTTCTATATGATCATCATTACGTATTCATAAACAAAATCAAATCATGTTTTTATAACACGCCACGATCCATGTGAAGTAACATTGTTCCTTTATAACATACACTCGACATACGACATGTTATGACGCAGAGCAAAAACGGGGTAAAAATTAATTTTTTTCTTAATTTTGCACTAGCATAGCCACAGACGACTCGAGTTAGAGGTGTTTAAACAGTTATGCAGCAGAAAGGAAGAATCAACAATGTAAATCATTCGCGTACACGAGCATGCGCTGCTAGATCGACACCAACAGCCAGGCACAAGTTACACATTCAGCAGAACATCCACTGAGACAGAGAGACAGAAATATACGCATGAGCTCTTGTTAGGTGGGGCAACAAGCTAAATCTATGCAACAACACCTATCAGAAAGTTGACAGTCCAGTTAACAGCCTGTAACAAACTGTTAAGCAAACACAGCGGAAGAGGACTGCTGACCTCTAATATAGTAAAGCAGCAGGCCGCATTCGGTCATAAAGAGCAGAGCCTCGAGTCATTGCGTCCCTCCTATTACCATAAATACTACAGTTATCCAATTCCTAATTCCATTGGTCATTTGGATCAATGGCGTTTGTACCGAAGCGCTTGATTAAATGATTATTACGGTGTAGCGACATCCATGTATTAGATACTGCAGCACTTCTCCTGAATACCCTTCTTGGCATCCCTGAGGTGACAATATTCAAGTGACCACGACCCACCGTCCGAGGGGCTTTGCATTGGCCGCCTACAACATCACTGATGGGGTGACCACAGGTCTTCCAACACCAGTACGTCTCATGGTGCTTATCACACTAAAATCATCGTGAGTGCTGGGTGAGAGGGCCATCCAGCGCCTCTGTTCCTGATCATCCCTACATACACTTCCTGGTGCAAGGGACTACCTGTCCAGCGTTGGAACATTCGCACGGAGTGACATATGTATGGAGTAACACTTGTACGGAGCCTGCGACTCTTGCTGGGCTAACTGGCTTTTCACAGGTACAGGCACTCTAAGAAGTCTAGCAGTTCAGCACAGCTGCTCGTGCGAGCTGGCTGGCGCTCACACCACAGCAGTGAACAACGGTGCATCGCTTCAGGGGGCTCATTAACTCGGTTCGTGGCAAATTTATTTTTAAGACTGTTTTATCAATGAGAACTGACATTGAAATTCAACATAATGACAACTGACAATGCAACTCAAGATCTCTTATAATATTTTGATGATGCAAAAGAAGGGTCATCTTCAAAATATTAAAGGGGATGTTGAGTTTCATTATCAGTTCTCATCGTGTTAAATTTCAATGTCAGTTCTCATTATGTTGGATTTCATTGTTCTCATTAATACAACGGTCTTGAAAACAGTTTGTTGATGGAAAGTGTGGTGTCACCGCCAGACACCACACTTGCTAGGTGGTAGCCTTTAAATCGGTCGTGGTCCGTTAGTATACGTCGAACCCACGTGTCGCCACTGTCAGTGATTGCAGACCGAGCGCCGCCACACGGCAGGTCTAGTCTAGAGATACTCCCTAGCACTCACCCTAGTTGTACAGCAGACTTTGCTAGCGATGGCTCACTGTTTACAGACGCTCTCATTTGCCGAGACGACAGTTTAGCATGGCCATAAGGTACGTCATTTGCTACGACCTAGCAAGGCGCCATATTCAGTTACTATATGTCTTCTGAACAGATAAGATTGTGAATCATGTACCGTCAAGACCGACGTTCATCATAAATGGATTAAAGTTAAGTATCAACTAGCTACGTCCGCTTTCTGAATTCTAATTCCTTGTCATGTTCCAGACCTCACGTCAGTATAGTCCTTCCCTCCTCACGCTAGCCTGCATGAGCTAAACGCGTGCATTTCGGCCTCCAATAGTAACACTGTGTTGGCTCTTCAGCCAACACAACAGAAAGAACGGTGGATCTGTGCGTGTGCTGTAGGGGTAGCATATTTGATTCGTAACCGAAACGTCATCCGTCGCGGGTTCGAAACCTACCAAAGCTGAAGACTTCTGGCATAAGAAATCACCCTCATTCTGCCAACGGCCTTGTCAAAGAAGGAGGAGAAGTGGACAGAGGTTCAGGGCTCTCTCTCTTGTTCTTCGGATGGCAAACTGTCCACTAAAGGCAGAAGAATCAGAATATAAACGACAGGAGGATGCAGAAGGCAATGGAAACCACTGCATTATGTGTATCCAGAGGTGATGGGACCAATAGCTGAAAAGTGTCATGATGATCTCTCCATTGGCAAAAGATTCCGGAACAGTCCTCTATTTGGATCTCCAGAAGGGTATTGTCAAGGGGGAGGTGACCATGAGAAAAAGATTGAATAACCAACGAAGGGATAATGTTCTATGAGTCGGGGCACGGAATGCCAGATGCTTCAACGTGGTAGGGAAGGTAGCAAATCTGAAAAGGGAAATGCAGAGGCTCAATCTGAATATAGTAGGGGTCAGTGAAGTGAAATGGAAATAAGACAAGGATTTCTGTTCAGATGAGTATAAGGTAATATCAACAGCAGCAGAAAATAAATATAACGGGAGTAGGATTCGTTATGAATAGGAAGGTAGTGCAGAGGGTGTACTACTGTGAACAGTTCAGTGATAGGGTTGTTCTTATCTGAATCGGTAACAAACTAACACCGATAACGATAGTTCAGGTATAGGTGCAGACACTGCAAGCTAAATATGAGGCAGAGAAAGTATATGAGGATATTGATAACATCACGTAAATGGAGATAAAAATCTAACAGTCATGGGGAACTGGAATGCAGTTGTAGGGAAAGGAGTAGAAGAAACAGATACAGGAGAATATGGGCTTGGGACAAGGAATGAGAGAGGAGAAAGATAATGGGGTTCTGTAACAAATTTCAGCTGGTAATAGCTAATACTCTGTTCAAGAATCACAAAAGGAGGAGGTATACTTAGAGGAGGCCGGATGATATAGGAAGATTTACATCACGATCAGGCAGAGATTCCGAAATCAGACACTGGATTGTAAGGCGTATCCAGAAGCAGATGTAGTCTCAGATCAAAATGTACTAAGGAATGACGAGATACACTTGAAGTTCTCTAAGGCTACAGATACAGCAGTAAAGAATAGCACACTAGGCAGTACAGTTGAAGAGGAATGGACATCTCTAAAATTGGCAACTAAAAGGGGCAACCAGAGAAGTTTTAAGAAAAAACTTAGGTACAAAGAAGGTAACTGCGAAGAAACCATGAGTAACAGAAGAAATACTTCAGTTGATCGATGAAAGAAGGAAGTACAAAAACGTTCAGGGAAATTCAGGAATACAGAAATATAAGTCGCTGAGGAATGAAATAAATAGGAAGTGCAGGGAAGCTAAGACGAAATTGCTGCATAAAGACAGGGAAGGAATCGACAAAGAAATTACTGTCGGAATGGCTGATTCAGTATATAGGAATATAAAAACAGTGTTCGGTGGAATTAAAAACAAGGGTGATAACATTAAAAGTGCAAAGGGAATTTCACTGATAAATGCAGACGAGAGAGCGAATAGATGGAAAGAGTACATTGAAGGCCTCTAAGAGGAGGAAGATTTGTCTGATGTGGTAGAAGAAGAAACAGGAGTCGATTTAGAAGACATTGAGGATCCAGTATTAGAATCAGAATTTAAGAGAACTTTGGAGGACTTAAGGCAAAATAAGGCAGAAGGGATCGATAACATCCCATCAGATTTTCTAAAATCACTGGAGGAAGTGGCAACAAAACGACTAGTAACGTCGGCGTGTAGAATGTATGAGTCTCGCAACATGCCATCTGAATTCGAAAAAATATCATCCACACAATTCCAAAGACTGGGAGAGCTGACAAGTGCGAGTATTATAGCACAAACGGCATAACAGTACATGCATCCAAGTTGCTGCCAAGAATAATATACAGAAGAATGGGAAAGAAAGTTGAGCATGCGTTAGATGACGATCAGTTTGGCTTTAGGGAGGGTAAAGGCGCCAGAGTGGCAATTCTAATTTTGCGGTTGATAGTGGAAGCAAGACTAAAGAAAAATCAAGACACGATCATAGGATTTGTTGACCTAGAAAAAGCTTTCGACATCATAAAATACTGAAAGATGTCCGAAATTCTGAGAAAAATAGGGATAAGCTATAGGAAAAGAACCATGAGGGAACAATAAGACTAGAAGACCACGCTCGAAGTATTCGGATTAAAAAGGTTGCAAGACAAATCAAATGGTTAAAATGGCTCTGAGCACTATGGGACTCAACATCTTAGGTCATAAGTCCCCTAGAACTTAGAACTTCTTAAACCTAACTAACCTAAGGACATCACACACACCCATGCCCGAGGCAGGATTCGAACCTGCGACCGTAGCAGTCCTGCGGTTCCGGACTGCAGCGCCAGAACCGCTAGACCACCGCGGCCGGCGGTTGCAAGACAGATGTAGTCTTTTGCCTGTGCTGTGCAATCTGTATATCGAAGAAGCAATCATAGAAATAAAAGACAGGGTCGCGAGCGGGACAACAATTCAAGGTGAATGGAAATCAGTGATACGATTCGCTGATGACATTGCTGTCCTGAGTCAAAGTGAAAAGGAATTACATGATCTACTGAATAGAACAAACAGCCTATTGAGTATAGAATATGGATTGAGATTAAATCGAAGAAAGACGAAAGTAATGAGAAGTAGCAGGAATGATAACAGCGAGAAACTTAACATCAGGACTGATGGTACGAAGTAGATGAAGTTAACCAATTCCACAACCTAGGGAGAAAAATAAGCAATGATGGAGGGAGCAAAGCAGTCTACTATGGAAAAAAGAGCATTCCTGGCCAAAAGATGTCTACTCGTATCAAATATATGCCGTAATTTGAGGAAGATATTTCTGAGGATATACGAGCAAAGGAATATGTGTAAAGGGAAAAAACTGAAGAGGAAGACAGAAATTGGAATATATCCAGAATATAATTGAGGACTTAGGTTGCAAGTGCTACTCAGATATGAAGAGGCTGCCACAGGAGAGGAATTCGTGGCGGACCACATAATCCAGTCAGAAGAATGATGACTCAAAAACGAAAAAAAAAAAAAAAAAAAAAGGTTGTAGCTAAGTAAGAACCATTATTTTTCATTATTTTTACGACTGTTGCAGCTGTATGGTTACAGCCGTCTTAGGACGAAATTTACATTGACAAATTTATATTTTGTTACCATTTTATTTGAAAGTTAAACATGAAAACATTACATGTCGATGGATATTACTTACTTTGCTTTTCACTAAAGTATCAGTGTTTGGTACCACTTTTCGTGTAATGCTAATTCGAAGACAAGCTCTTAAGCTGAAGTCTGCCAGTGAGATTCTGTGGATGGATTTCGTTCTCTTCATTGCGTAAAAAGGCAGCTTGTACATGTAAGTCAAAATGTCGTCGTAATCTTAGCTGCAGAATTTGTGAAGTCGTGTAAATTTACGTTGAGGAAACAGACGTCCACGAGACTAATTTTGTTATGAAACTAATCAAGCAAATGTCACGCAGTAGGTATATAAGTTCTAATTGTAACCGAGTTGGCACACCGTCAACATATCACGAAAATCAGCGAAACTGCGCAATCCTTTGCAAGCTGAAAATGAATACGGTAAATACTGCATTAATATTATCGGAAATGTAATACGTTTACTTTATCAATAAATTTACGTGCCAATCATTAAAAAATTTAAGGCTGAAATTTTAAACACCGAAAACAAATTATTAAATTTTTCACCTAATGAACGCACAGAACTGTTGAACTATGCCTTGTAACTGATTTTCAAGAATACTATAAAATCATATTAAAAATTCAAAACTCGAAAATCAATGAAGTTATGGACTTTCAAAACTTCGGTATTGCTACATCTTTACGTAAAAGACACGATTTTAAAATTTGGTTGCTATCGGCAAAGTAGAGGAAAAGTTAAATTTTTGTGTGGAGTGTGCCTTTAAGTACTGCGCTCTTGCTCCACTACCAGCATGAGCAGGCCTGTTGTTGTCTACGACATGTTTTACTAGAAATTCGTTTTAACATACACTCCTGGAAATTGAAATAAGAACACCGTGAATTCATTGTCCCAGGAACGGGAAACTTTATTGACACATTCCTGGGGTCAGATACATCACATGATCACACTGACAGACCCACAGGCACATAGACACAGGCAACAGAGCATGCACAATGTCGACACTAGTACAGTGTATATCCACCTTTCGCAGCAATGCAGGCTGCTATTCTCCCAAGGAGACGATCGTAGAGATGCTGGATGCAGTCCTGTGGAACGGCTTGCCATGCCATTTCCACCTGGCGCCTCAGTTGGACCAGCGTTCGTGCTGGACGTGCAGACCGCGTGAGACGACGCTTCATCCAGTCCCAAACATGCTCAATGGGGGACAGATCCGGAGATCTTGCTGGCCAGGGTAGTTGACTTACACCTTCTAGAGCACGTTGGGTGGCACGGGATACATGCGGACGTGCATTGTCCTGTTGGAACAGCAAGTTCCCTTGCCGGTCTAGGAATGGTAGAACGATGGGTTCGATGACGGTTTGGATGTACCGTGCACTATTCAGTGTCCCCTCGACGGCCAGCGTAGGAGATCGCTCCCCACACCATGATGCCGGGTGTTGGCCCTGTGTGCCTCGGTCGTATGCAGTCCTGATTGTGGCGCTCACCTGCACGGCGCCAAACACGCATACGACCATTATTGGCACCAAGGCAGAAGCGACTCTCATCGCTGAAGACGACACGTCTCCATTCGTCCCTCCATTCACGCCTGTCGCGACACCACTGGAGGCGGGCTGCACGATGTTGGGGCGTGAGCGGAAGACGGCCTAACGGCGTGCGGGACCGTAGCCCAGCTTCATGGAGACGGTTGCGAATGGTCCTCACCGATACCCCAGGAGCAACAGTGTCCCTAATTTGCTGGGAAGTGGCGGTGCGGTCCCCTACGGCACTGCGTAGGATCCTACGGTCTTGGCGTGCATCCGTGCGTCGCTGCTGTCCGGTCCCAGGTCGACGGGCACGTGCACCTTCCGCCGACCACTGGCGACAACATTGATGTACTGTGGAGACCTCACGCCCCACGTGTTGAGCAATTCGGCGGTACATCCACCCGGCCTCCCGCATGCCCACTATACGCCCTCGCTCAAAGTCCGTCAACTGCACATACGGTTCACGTCCACGCTGTCGCGGCATGCTACCAGTGTTAAAGACTGCGATGGAGCTCCGTATGCCACGGCAAACTGGCTGACACTGACGGCGGCGGTGCACAAATGCTGCGCAGCTAGCGCCATTCGACGGCCAACACCGCGGTTCCTGGTGTGTCCGCTGTGCCGTGCGTGTGATCATTGCTTGTACAGCCCTCTCGCAGTGTCCGGAGCAAGTATGGTGGGTCTGCACACCGGTGTCAATGTGTTCTTTTTTCCATTTCCAGGAGTGTGTGTTGAAAGGTTACAAAATTGCGACCAGTCACTCTATTATGATAATTTATTTTCTCTTTACTAGTTTCAGGCTGATTTCTTCATCTTCTAACTGGGGGAGAAACTATGAATTTAACTGCAAGTGATTTGCTTGCGTTTCCGCTGCAAAGATTTTATATTCGGTGTCTGCCCGTACAGTTTTTGATTCTAAGAACCTCTGAAGGCGAATGCTGCGAATATCCCCTAGAAAAGTCTTTGCCCTTGATATAGTTTTCTCAGACTTCATTATGGAATATTTTACAAATTTCAAGAGACATTTAGCTGACTTTTTTGTCATTTCCAGGGAGGTAGTCTCTTTCAGTCACCTATAGATTTATTTACAATATATATACAATATACGGGGAGATGAAGAAGCTTGCACAGGATAGAGTAGCATGGAGAGCTGCATCAAACCAGTCTCAGGACTGAAGACAACAACAACAACAACAATATTTGCAAGATTTCCAGCGATTAAATTAAACTACTTTTCAATATTCTGACGTTTTATTCGTCGTTGTAACTTCTGTGCGTAGGCCACACAAGTTAGAAATGATTATAAGTTCCCATTAGTTTGGAGGTTCTTTAAAGGCTTTACAGTCGTCTCGTCAATCTTCATTGCTGACCTTTCTTCTTCTTTTCCCAGCAATGTTTAAAATCACACCGTCAGAGTGGGTGGCTCTGATATTCTGTATCTTCTCAAAACATTTTCAGAAATGAGTAGACATTCGGATGAACTTTTGATATTAATGTATTTATTCTTCGGTTCCACCATTCTGAGAAATTAATTAGTGCGATGGCGCCTTCCACTGCAATTCCACATCTCTCTTGGCATATGTTCGCTATCGAGCCGTTGGTCCAAAATATAGTAATAAAAGTCCTGAAGCTTTTGGTTTTCAGGAGTGCTCATTGCAATGCGAACCATTGTCCAACATTACCAGGGGAAGATGTGCTAGAGCAGGACACATTCTTATTGGAGAGCGTACATCCTCGTTTTTCGTGTACGCTGGAACGAGGCCGCAACACTGAACTTGACTTCACAAATATTGAATAAAATGATAACTATAACCAGTAACCTCTGTTCCAGGAACAAACTGTTAGCTACTTGGACGATGGCAGTTTCGATGTCCATCATCAGAGATGCAGGGTTCCATCCAAGCACTTAGTTTTAAGAGCTTCAAAAAAACATTCATATGCTTCTAGATTTTTACTTGGCAGCAAAGCGAAAACAACTGGAACGGTGTTTGTTTCCTCCAAAGAACTATTAAGATCAAATGGTTCAAATGGCACTGAGCACTATGGGACTTAACAGCTATGATCATCAGTCCCCTAGAACTTAGAACTACTTAAACCCAACTAACCTAAGGACATCACACAACACCCAGTCATCACGAGGCAGAGAAAATCCCTGACCCCGCCGGGAATCGAACCCGGGAACCCGGGTGTGGGAACCGAGAACGCTACCGCACGACCACGAGCTGCGGACAACTATTAAGATCGGCGTGGAGTATAAACAACTGTCCAAACTACATTCTCGAACTCTTGAACGTTCCATTTACAAAGAATGACTCGCACGTTGATAAACATGCTTTTCCCTTTGCGCCGGCAAAAGCCGCTAATCTTTCGTTTGGTCGCTTTTTATCATCTGCAAGTAAAAAATTGCTACCGTCATTCTTCATTAAATTATTTTCTTGGAAGAACATTCCTCCAGAATCGGTGGGATCTTGTGCAGTTCCCATATATTTTCGCCTAAGGTGATGTAACGATTGTTTCGCACTTCTGTGTGATGGTAACGATGTTACTAAGTCGTAGCCTCAACTGAAGAGTTGCCCTACATCTTTAACATAAACTGATGAAAATGTAGGGTCTGTTTCTTTTGTTCGCTTCTTTGCGCACTTCATTCATTCAGATTTACAATTCTGCGCCTACTCGTAGGCGTCGGCTGACGTCCCGGCTGGCTGCTGCCCCTGCATTTAACTGACGTCTTGCGAGTTGCCGTCCGGCAGGGGAAGCTGTAGCCTGATATGGCCTCACACTGTGTTAAAGCCTCATCGATCCCGATCCGGAAGACTTCACTTGCTGCTTCATCTGGAATACAAACAATGGCTACCTTCCCCTAAAACTGCGTTATTTTGTGGATAGTCTTCCTTTGTATTTATTCTTTTTAAAGTTTACACAACGGCGGTAAGTCACTTCTTGTTTTTTGTATAGTCCACTGTATACTGATGTACATTGTATATTCGTAAAGGCTTTGGTGGGTTAGTGAACTCCATCATATCAGCACTAAAACACGGAACACTGTATACCGTGACGTCTGTTGTGTTGTATTGTAAGGCGCCACATATACCGTTTGTATATGTATACGTGACTCAGATTTCAAGAAGAATATAATAATTCCAATCCCAAAGAAAGCAGGTGTAGACAGATGTGAAAATTACCGAACTATCAGCTTAATAAGTCACAGCTGCGAAGTACTAACGCGAATTCTTTACAGACGAATGGAGTGTAGCCATGTATGGAAGTGAAACGTGGACGGTAAATAGTTTAGACAAGAAGAGAATAAAAGCTTTCGAATGTGGTGGTACAGAAGAATGCTGACGATTAGATGGGTAGCTCACATAACTAATGAGGAAGTATTGAATAGAATTTGGGAGAAGAGGAACTTATGGCACAACTTGACTAGAAGAAGGGATCGGTTGGTAGGATATGTTTTGAGACATCGAGGGATCACCAATTTAGTATTGGAGGGCAGCGTGGAGCGTAAAAATCGTAGAGGGAGGCCAAGAGATGAATACACTAAGCAGATTCAGAAGGATGCAGGCTGCAGTAGGTGCTGGGAGATGAAGAAGCTTGCACAGCATAGAGTAGCATGGAAAGCTGCATCAAATCAGTCTCAGGACTGAAGACCACAACAACAACATGTTGTCGTTGTCGTCTCTTCTTTCCCTCGTCGCTATCAGAGCATGAGAAATGTTTGTTTGTGTTTACCTATTTGTTGTTGACAACACACAACTACACGGCCACGGTACCACCTGATTCCAGCACATCTAGCTTAATATAGTTTGAAGATACTGGGTTTCTATGCAGCGTTATTTAAGTGTGATTTTATTCTTCAGTTAATCTTTGAGACTCTTAATCAGGCGTCCGGCCATCCTGATTTAGGTTTTCCGTGATTTCCCTAAATCACTCCAGGAAAATGCCGGGATGGTTCCTCTGAAAGGGCACGGCCGACTTCCTTCCCAATCCTTCCCGAATCCGATGACACCGATGACCACGCTGTCTGGTCTCCTTCCCCAAACCACCCAACCAATCAACCATCTTAATCAGGCCTAAAACTCGACTTGTAACGAGAGCACTTACGACTAGTCTGTCACAATATTAATAATACGTAAGGCTCTACACCACTACAAGAAAATATCACTGTTCATGAAATAACAAAATATACGAATAAACTTTTTATATGTTTCTTTTTATTCAGTCAAATGCTTTAAAATGTTTATTTCGCACCCACAAACCATTCGCACCTCGATGTAGAGTGTAAATGTGTGCATGTAAAATAGTACAATGTTTCTGCTGATAACCACGTATGAACTTTGGGGTTGCTAAGCTACTTCGATCAACAGGATTTATATTGGATTTTGAAATTGATCTTTCTATCCAAACTTACTTCCTCCACAATAGCCCATGAACAGTGCGATAACCATAAAATATTCTACCCTTTCTTGATAATTAAGAATTCCCGTAAATTGTATTTTCGTGAGTTTAAAGCAAACCATCGGCGGTGCGAAAGCAGTCTTGATGCCGCGACACACTCGCGACGTTTACTAGCCTGTCACTAAATTGACCTGCAAACATCTACAATCAATTCCAAGGTCATAATGCGCCCCATGCAACTGTGTACAACTGAACTTCGTCAAATCAATTATTTCTCGAATCGTAATCACTTATCCCGACACTGACCGTTCATAAAAGCACAATTAACACTTTTTACTAAGAGTAAGAGAATGAATTCACGTCATCTACGTAGTTATTAAAATATTATTCCAAATGACCTCAAACAATAATCGTCATTATATTTTAACGGTAATCAGAAAATAATATGGTTTACTATCGGAAATAAAACGTAACAGATCGAAAATCGCACGTAACTAAATGACAACTTTGCATAGCATCGGGACTTAATCACGCAAAAGTATATAAAGAAATGCCCGAAATCTCAATTTCTCCATTCCAACTGACAGATACAAATAAGATATTCAAGACCTCATAGATCAAGCCCGACTTGTAATGTTATATCTGCTTGCCTGTCAATGTCAACTGAAGTACTGAATTCTGGGCAAAAGACCCGCACAATATGAACTGATGCGGGGACAGGTAACTTTACGCAGAAATGGGCTTTGTCCTTCCCCAGAATACGTCGCAGGCATAGGCGGACAGGCAAATGTACCCTACTTCTGGAACACCCTGTCCACTACCTACAGTATCCGGAGCTCCGTGCAAAGGTCAATACATTCCCTCTCCGTACAAGTGTCACTCCGTGCAAGTGTCACAAACTCATCCGTCCGGTGGGGCCAAGAGCAGCTGACTACAAGACTTCCGACAGCGATGGGTCACCGTAGGTCATCGGCGTCTTCCGGAGCGGGATCGAGGACGCTCTAACACAGTGTGCCGCCATAATATCAGGCTACAGCTTCCCCTGCCGGACGGCAACCCCTAAGACATCGGCAAAATGCTGGAGCGGCAGCTTTGCCAATAGAGCCGAGCACAGAAGTTAACGGAATTCCACCGAGTCACTAGCTCGGGGCGTCAGCCGATGCCGACGAGAAGACGCAAAACTGTAAATCTGAATGAACGATTATTAACTTGCTAATCGTGTTTTATCAATGTCGAAAGACCCTCTACAGGGTCCATAACACCATCCTGTCAATACAGAGGTGTGTCTGCT
This sequence comes from Schistocerca piceifrons, assembly GCF_021461385.2. Taxonomy (NCBI): domain Eukaryota; kingdom Metazoa; phylum Arthropoda; class Insecta; order Orthoptera; family Acrididae; genus Schistocerca; species Schistocerca piceifrons. The sequence goes on from NC_060141.1 coordinate 82,326,152, forward strand.
CGGCACTCCTACACATCTCTTCCACCGAAAGTTGCGAGAATGTTGTCGTCATTTGCTAATGTGTATGGTGATGAAGCTATGTTACGCGCAATGTTCAATAATTGTAGGACTGATTAGCACGCCGACATCAAGCAGATAAATCGCTGGCCTGTATGGACTTGGGGTGGCATCACTGCATCATAAAATGAAGGTCGAGCGTTCAAGGGCCGCCTCGTATTGTAAATTTGTATTTTCAGCCTCTTACCCGCTGATGAGCCGAAACATTACGACTACAGCCCACCGTGAGGCCGAAAGCCACCTAAGGGCATTACGAGCACGTTACACACATGGGCACGAGCAGCTCGAATATGGTCGGCTGTTTGCCTGCTACTGTCGCGGGTATCTGTGCAAAGTGGTTGAAGGACGGTGACGTCAACACCTCAGCACAGAGCGCGGAGATTGGAAGATTTCCCGCTCTGCAAAGCGGAATAGGCAAATCTGACGATAGATTACAACGCTGGTGCAGGCATATGTGTTTCGGAGCACACTGTTCAGTGTAATTGTTGAAAATGGGGCTCAGCACTAGAACGACCCCGCCGTGGTTCCGGGTATACCGTCCCAAGTGAAATACTAAGAAATGACTTAAAAATAGTATTTATAAAGAGGAGATATTTAAAAATTGAATGATAAGTGGACACTAGCCGCTCAGGAAAACATGTATTTTCCTCGTGTATCCGTATTATAATAATTTCTCTGTGTAAGTTTCGAGAACAAAGAAATATAAAGATGCACTCGCAACAAAATGATCTAAAGAGACGACAAGATGCGCTATTTTGTTAATTTTTTAGTCGTCTTCACTTCTTCTCTTGTCTTGGTTGCGTTTAGACGGACATCTTGCGAGTGCTGACAAATGTATGCATATTTGTACCAATTACGCAGATAATATGTTGATTTAATATTATTTTTCACTCTTAATTTGTAAGAGGTGATCCCGATTTCATGTCCGCCTTCCTTGAAATAACCTGCATCCAAGTAATTTACAGTTCAACAATCGCAGCGGCCGATGCAGCCAACGCCGCCATTACGTGGCGATATTAACTTATGAAAAATTAGCGGAAGCCGAGGAAATTAATATGAAAAGTTTAATCCATTGTTCAAGTTAAATGCTCATGTTTTAAGATTTAGCGAGTCTTACGTCATTAACGTAACAATTAATTACCATTGAAGATTAATATTGTTAAAAAAGAGACAACTTCACAAAAGCATTTAATTGTAAATCAAAATTGAATGAAATATCATTTTGATTAAGGCCCACCACGTAATTCGGCAACAATCACCATTACCAATCAATTTCTGTAGTAAATAATAAATTACAACGGCCGACGGACGCGAGACCTGTTAACCCAAATACATCAGTTACGACTGCAGTTGACACTGGAACATTGAGGGAGGACTGCAGATCAACGGAAACGTTGTTCGGATGAGCCACTACTAGTGTTACATCAGGTCGATAGTCGAGTCCCAATATGCCCTCATCCAAGCGAATAGCTTCTCGAAAAACGAATCGCGCCACGGACGCAAACCCATGCGGCCAGTATTCGAGACATGCATCCAGCGTTACTTCGGACTTGGGGCAGTAATACAAGGCACCATGACAGATGTGGACTGCTTGTGCATTACTGGGGCCCACCTGCAACCGTTCATGCTCTATGTCTTCCCCAGTGGCGAAGGCAGCAGTTTTTCTACAGCTTTCTCTGGCTGAGAACTGCATTTCAGTAATTCCACGGAGGCGTGCGTGTGAGGAAAGATTCACCACGATGTAGGTGGAACTTTAATGTTATCAGCAACGCACCGCGGCGCCACACAGTGGTATCTACACTCTCGCCACTACAATTGCTACACCAAGATGAAATACAGATGATAAACGGGTATTCATTGGACAAATATATTATACCAGAACTGACACGTGATTAAATTTTCACGCAATCTGGGCGCATAGATCCTGAGAAATCAGTACTCAGAACAACCACCTCTGCCTGTTATAACGGCCTTGATACGCCTGGGCATTGAGTCAAACAGAGCTTGGATGGCACGTACAGGTACAGCTGCCCATGCAGCTTCAACACGATACCAAAACTCATCAAGACCCGTACAGGACCTTCAACATGCGGACGTGCATTATCCTGCTGAAATGTAGGGTTTCGCACGGATCGAATGAAGGGTATAGCCACGGGTCGTAACACATCGGAAATGTAAGGTCCGCTATTCAAAGTGCTGTCAATGCGAACAAGCGGTGACCGAGACGTGTAACCAATGGCACCCCATACCATCAAACGCCGGGTGATACGCCAGTATGGCGATGACGAATACACGCTTCCAATGTGCGTTCACCGCGATGTCGCCAATCACGGATGCGACCATCATGATGCTGTAAACAGAACCTGGATTCATCCGAAAAGATGACGTTTTGCCATTCGCGCACCCAGGTTCGTCGTTGAGTACACCATCGCAGGCGCTCCTGTCTGTGATGCAGCGTCAAGGGTAACCGCAGCCATGGTCTCCGAGCTGTTAGTCCATGCTGCTGCCAACGTCGTCGAACTGTTCATGCAGATGGTTGTTGTCTTGCTAACGTCCCCATCTGTTGACTCTGGGATCGAGACGTGGCTGCACGATCCGTTACAGCCATGCAGATAAGATGCCTGTCATCTCGACTGATAGTGATACGAGGCCGTTCGGAACCAGCACGGCGTTCCGTATTACCCTCCTGAACCCACTGATTCCATATTCTGGTAACAGTCATTGGATCTCGACCAACGCGAGCAGCAATGTCGCGATACGATAAACCGCAATCTCGATAGGCCACAATCCGACCTTTATCAAAGTCGGAAACGTGATGGTACGCATTTCTCCTCCTTATGCGAGCCATCACAACAACGTTTCACCAGGCAACGCCGGTCAACTGCTGTTTGTGCATGAGAAATCGCTTGGAAACTTTCCTCATGTCAGCACGTTGCAGGTGTCGCCACCGGCGCCAACCTGGTGTGAATGCTCTGAAAAGCTAATCATTTGCATATCTCAGCATCTTCTTCCTGTCGGTTAAATTTCGCGTCTGTAGCACGTCATGTTCGTGGTGTAGCAATTTTAATGGCCAGTAGTGTATTAGCGCTTGGAGCTGTGGGACTTTCCCGACACAGCTACGACAATCTACGACTGTTACAACAATGGTTTCCAGAGCTATTTTATTCCTGTGTTCGACCCGCGTCCTTTGAGACTGAAGCCCTTTTCGTGTTTCCCAAAGACCCTCTAACCTAAAAAAACCTCCCAGTCCACGTCACACAGGCCCGCTACTCGTGTAGTCGCCTGAGTGCAGTAGACTCCTGACCTGTTTAGCGGAACCCTGCTCTCCACTGGGCTCTGTACGAGAGGTCCGCAATCGGTCCTGACGACTATGCTGCAAACGGTGAGCTTTGTTTTCATCTTACAAGCAAAGTGGGCAGCCTTTATCGCTTCTGCTTGCTAAGAAAAATATTCCTCTCCAGTCCAATTTATTATAGCCCGACATTCGTTGTGTGGGAGAATTCAGGAACTGCGTTGATGTTTAAAAAATCCTCAAATCCCTTGCACTCCTCCTCACTGATTTGTGGGTTATTGGCCTTAGTTTACCTGTGCACAAACTGGCAAAGTCCCCCGTGAAGTCTGCACTCGAAAAAGAGCAGCATGTCAACATCGATCAATAGTTCAATGCTCACACGTGTCTTCTTCAACACTGCATCCCACGAAAGTCCTGGTATAGTGTAATAAAATGCAGGATCCAATGAGTATATGTCCATGCAGACATTTCAGAATTTCTCAACGATATCCATCAGTCCATCTATTCTACAGCATACTGCTCTAAATCAGGGACTTTGAACTGCTGTCAAACATTCACCAAATGCCCATATTCCGCGTCCGTTTGGCAGTGCCTTTAAGTTTACTGATGGATGCGGCTATGTCGAGCAGTGTGGTTTCATGAGGCTCTCCATCGAATCCAGGGAGTCAATATAGAAAGACCATCTTTCCCGTCAGAAGCTGATATTTTGCATCATCGGGATATAGAGCTCTAGTCATATGCACTTCACCTTTACGCATTGTTTCAGCAAGTTTCTGAAGAGGTGCATGTATAAATCGAATGGAATCTAGGAAGGGGCGAGGAATTTTTGATGTGACTCGACTTGAAAATGAAATGTAATTTTCGACGTTCTCAGGCAGCAGGACAGTGCTCTCATCATTTTTCAAGCCGAAATCACCCAAGCGCTCAGCAAGGAAGAGGGTGTCATATCCGCTCAAATTATGAAAGAATGTGGGTATGTGTCTATAGTATTTGATATTTCAAGTTGCACGCATTGTGTGGTGTGCTGCGAAATTTCCCCATTAGATGACAGTGGTCTATATGTGGAGTTTCCGCGTTTCTACCTAACGGCAGCCCACAGATATGACAGTCAATTGCCTTCTTGTATGAGACATCATTCTGCTATAATGTAGCCACTGGAATGTTATTGCAGTTAACATGAGCAGCACTCCTTGCATGTTCTTCGAGCTCAGAGCTTCCCTGAGAGATGAATCAAAATGGTTCCTCAGATGACCATACAATTCGATATGCTGATACATATGATACATTCTATTATATGAGGCTGTATGAGAGGCAGTGGGTCACCCTCACCACACCCCACAGGAGCTAGGAAGCACTCGGAACATTCTGCATAACCTATAAAGGGAGAGTGTTCCTGCTACTGGGCGTTCATAAACTTTAAGAACTTGTCTGCTTTGGTGGGTAATTGAAAAGTACTGGTTCTTGGCTGGGACAGTCAAATAGATGCTTCTCTAGAGCTTCACCGCTGTAAACAAGTTGAGACATCTAGACCAATAACGCCATTTCTGTTCTTTTTTACTCGACTATTTTACAATTAGCAAACATGGTATGTCTTTGACCCGCCAGGGTAGCCGAGAGCGCTACTGCGCTGCTTTCTGGACTGGGGTAGGCGCACCGGCCCCGGATCGAATCCGCCCGGCGGATTAACGACGAGGGCTGGTATGCCGGCCAGCCTGGATGTGGTTTTCCACATCCCACAAGGTGAATACCGGGCTGGTCTCCACGTTCCGCCTCAGTTACACGGCTCACAGACGTTTGCACTATTTTATGGCTTGCACTAGACACAGACAGCTGGGTTACACTCGTTCCATCCCGGGGTGTTCAGGGTGGCGATAGGAAGGGCATCCGGCTACTCTCTGCCACTGAAACCGCCAGATCTATAGTAACACGGCCGACCCCGCGTTGAAGTGGAACAGAGGCCCAAGGAAAATGAAACATGGTATGTCTTCGATGCATAGTATTGTTTCTCATCCTCAAAGAATAACAACAAATCTACGTGCTTAGGGCTCTGACTTCCTACTTTGGAAGAGTAGAGGAGTGCCATTACTCTGTCATTAACATGCTCCTTTTTGTTCTACATATTGTGCTCTTCGTCTTCTCATGGCTTGCTTTCATCTACTACCAGGCTACAAACATGAAATGAATAATGTGGAATCTCGCTTTCAAATTTTGGCAGGCCCAGTACTTTAACAGAGAATATGATACCACTGAAGTTTTTATAGAGATATTGCCCGGAACGGGGATAAAGCTGGACTACGCATTTACTAAACCATACACACGTAAGTATATAGAAAGAGATTTTCACTCTGCAGCGCAGTGTGCGCTGATAAGAAACTTACTATCAGATTAAAACTGTATGCCACGCCGTCACTTGAACTCGGGACCTTGCCATTCGGGATCAACTGCCCTACCAACTGAGCTACCGAAGCACAACTCAGGAGCCGCCCTCACGGCTTTACTTCCGCCAGTACCTCGTCTCCTACCTTCCAAACTTCACAGAAGCTCTCCGCAGAAGAGCACACCCCACTACATTCTGGAAACATACCCAGGCTGTAGCAAGTCCATATCTCCGCAATATCCTTTGTTCCAGGAGTGCTAGTCTGCAAGTTCCAAGGGAGAACTTCTGTGTAGTTTGGAAAGTAGGAGACGAGGTACTGGCGGAAGTAAAGCTATGAGGAAGGGTCGTGAGTCGTGCTTGGGTAACTCAGTTGTCAGAGCACTTGCCTGCGAAAGGCATGGGTCCTGAGTTCGAGTCTCAGTCTGACACACAATTTCAACCTGCCAGGAAGTTCATGTGGGTTTATGTTGAGGTGGAGTACATCGCTGAGTGTCTTACCAGATCACCTTTCCTGTATTTTGGGAAAATGACATTGTATGACTCTCGAGGTAAAAGTGCTGAACCAATCTGCTGTTTCTTACTCCCCTTCCTCTCCCAAATGTAGGCAGTGGTTTTTTCTTCAGCACTAAAACTACCTTCTTCTGGGAGTGAGTGTGTGTGAACTCGTAACACAGACCTCCACTGCACTTAATGGCGTGATACCGTGGGTCGTTAACGATTTTGGGAAGCTCCCTGTTCAGAACGGATTTGTACGCTTTAAGGGAAGGTCAGATTCTAGAAATCCAAATTTGGCATTTTTTTGCTGATCTGAAAATGTAATTCATTGTTGTTATACTATCTTGTATGGTATTTTTGAGTGAATGTCATTTTAGGCCAATTTATGTTCGTCTTTTCATTACATTAAATGGTTTACTTTGTCCTAACTTGCATCCACGTAGTGCTTAGTGCAGTGCCACGCTTGTTTGCGGTTCCTGGTTTTTTTTTTTTTTTTACTGTGTATCTGTTCTAAGAGATACATTTCTAGTGCTTCACCTTGTACTTTTCTGTTCTCTTTCGTATCATTTGCTGCCATCAGGTAAGTCATCTAGTTGGTGTTTTCTGATGTATTCAGTTCAAAGCAACGACATCATTAGATAAGTCTCTTCAACACAAATGTCGGTATGTTTTGTTACGGGTTCAAAGTTCCTGTTCTGAGTGATTAATTTCATAGTACACAGATACCAAATACATTGCGAAAGACGTGCGTTTTCTTGAGTACATCTTTCATTATAGTTTATCCTTTCAACTACGGGCGGTCTTTTATCATGTTTATATGTCATCTTTATCATACTCCTCCCAGACCAATGCCTATAGGTCGTGATCTGTGCGATATGTGCTTTATTTGAGCCTAACTTCCCCTTTATGATCAGCAGCCCCTATTTGTTGAACATTCCCTGTCTTGCATGAAATCTATTCTGAGAGCTTGGCTGTAGGCTAAGGCGAATTTTCTTCTCTTTCCGAGTTTAGAAATGGAGGACTGAACCGCTAGAGTGCACAGGACAATAGCGAGGGGAGGGGGAGAATCGAAGGACAATGAGAAATGGTGGCAGAGGTCCCTAGTCATCATTGTCTTGGTGTACGTCACTTGGCTCGCGTAGGTGGAACGATCTTTATCGCCGAATACGTGGGTTGCTAGAAGTTCGCAGTAGAAGATACGATTTCTTTCTAGAACATCTCTCAGCTAAAATGGACTAACAAGAGATCCATAAGCGGCACATTTTGAGGCGAGACAACTAGGCCGTTGTGTTGTTCCCGGAAGCTAAGCCCGTGATTATCCGGAATGTGCGCTAAAAAGTGTGTCCTCCCGGAGGTATTCAGGAGCGAATGGCGGCAGTTGAAAACGGGCTGAGCTACTGTCCGGACGTGTTGGAGATGCTGCTGGCCGATGGGGACACGCTGCTTGTTCGTACCACAAGGCAATGAAGGTGAGACACAATGCAACTGCTTGCTGGCGAACTGCTAGTTAGGTCGCGATCAGAGCTTGTTCGTAGTCACAGTTCTTTTGTACCACAATCTTTAAAATTGCTGAAATCTTTTCCACGTATGTCGTTACTTAAATTATTTACACCACCCAGTTTTGGACTGACCAGTATATTCGCACTTCAATAACTGTGACTTATTCCATTTCTCTCCCGGTTTGCTCTTGTCCCATGCAAATCGGTTAACGAAACTGTAAGTTTATCAGCCCCGCAAATCTACGTGAATAAGCAGTAGCAATTTTCTCTATTGTTCTTTGACTCAGCAATGCCTATCTCTGGTGCAGTATGTCGGATCACTCACAAGCTTATTAAATCCTTTCCTTTGTTCCCATAGAGGCATCCCCCCGCCCTCCCAATGCTGATCACTCTGTCTGCTAAGTTTACTGTCAGCTCTTCATTTCGTAAGGGACAATAACATTTAAGAACATTGCTTGTTATGCAGTTCAAATTTGTTTCATGCAATAGTAACTGTTAACAAATAAAACTGTTTCAATTCACTATTTTACTGCTCCCCCCCCCCCCCCCCTCCAGGGCATCAGGTCTCTTAAACTGACAAAACGGCCGGGAGAGCGGCGTGCTGATCACATGCCCGCCCAGATCCGCATCCAGTGACGCCTGTGGGCTGAGAGTGACACGGCGGCCGGTCGATACCGTTGGGCCTCCATGGCCTGTTCGGGAGGAGTTTAGCTTTATGAGACCATGCTGTGCTGCTTCTCCCCAATGGGTTAGGTTAAAGAAATTGTTTTACCTGTCTTCAGGGCAGAAATTCCTCCTACTTTAACAATGGTGTGGCCATTGCGCTTGTTCGGGCAGGACTCCGTCATCAGTGGATATGTTAAAAGAACAACAATAATCATTGATTAAATGGTTGTTGTCACATTTTTGCCTAATTTGAGCAAGAAATACAGATTAAGATTACTAGTTTACCATCAAATCACTCCATACTACCAAACACTAAAATCACAGCCGGCACCTTGTAACTGCCTTGCACGATTGTTGTCAACAAGGTTAAACTCATGTATTAATACAGCGTATGCTGCCATAGCACATAACGCTAAATTTCGCCACACTCCCCTAACGGATACATTCGTCGTACGTCACACGTTGATTTCTGCGGTTATTTCACGCAGTGTTGCTTGTCTGTTAGCACTGAAAGCTCTACGAATATGCTACTGCTGTAGGTCGTTAAGCGAAGGCCGTTAGCCACAGCATTATCCTTGGTGAGAGGTAATGCCTCCGCACGCTCTTAGTACCGCGAATCTCGGAATATTGAATTCCCGAACGATTTCCGAAATGGAAGGTGGTGGTGGTGGTGGTGGTTAGTGTTTAACGTCCCGTCGACAACGAGGTCATTAGAGACGGAGCGCAAGCTCGGGTTAGGGAAGGATTGGGAAGGAAATCGGCCGTGCCCTTTCAAAGGAACCATCCCGGCATTTGCCTGAAACGATTTAGGGAAATCACCGAAAACCTAAATCAGGATGGCCGCAGACGGGATTGAACCGTCGTCCTCCCGAATGCGAGTCCAGTGTGCTAACCACTGCGCCACATCGCTCGGTGAAATGGAAGGTCCCACGCATCTAGCTCCAACTGTTAATTTCCGTCGTCAGCCCACGATCACATGGAAGCCTTTTCACATGAATCACCTGATTACAAATGACATATCCGCCAATGCCTTCCACCTTTGAATATTGTGTACGCGATACTACGGCCATCTGTGTATGTAGAGACCGCTATCCTGTGACTTTCGTCATCTCAGAGCACATAAGCTGCAACAACGCCCTCAAACGAAAAGTTTTTGATGGCCCTTTATATGTAAAACAAATTATCCTAACGTTCCGTATACATAGGGAGACAAATTTCGACAAGAATTCAGTTACATATGTTCATGTCAGTACCATACTTTCAAATAATATTGAGTTATAGACATGGTTGTACAAAGGTTTGTAATTTTTTGATCTGTTTATTGATGTTTGCTAATACGTACATCCGAATATCTCACGTAGAGACGAATCCGCACATCTAAGAGTGAATACTATACTGTCCAACTCCAAAGAAGGCAGGTGCTAACAGGTGTCAAAATCAGAGAACCTTCAGTTTAATAAGACAGGGCTGCAAAATACTAACACCAATCCTTTACAGAAGAACAAAAAAGCAGGTAGAAACAGAACTCGGGGAAGATTAGTTTGGATTACGGAGAAATATTGGAACACGCGAGGCAATACTGACCCTCCGACTTACCTTAGAAGCTAGATTAAGGAAAGGCAAACCTACGTTTATAGCATTTATAGACATAGAGAAAACTTTTGACAATGTTGACTGGAGTACTGCCTTTCGAAGTCTAAAGGTGGCAGGGATGAAACACAGGGAGCGAAAGGCTATTTACAGTTTGTAGAGAAATTAAAAAAAAATGGTTCAAATGGCCCTGAGCACTGTCGGACTTAATATCTGAGGTCATCAGTCCCCTAGAACTTAGAACTACTTAAACCTAACCAACCTAAGGACATCACACACGTCCATACCCGAGGCAGGATTCGAACCTGCGACCGAAGCGGTGTAGAGAAATCAGATGGCATTTATAAGAGTCGAGTGGCACGAAATGGAAGCGGTGGTTGAGAAGGGAGTGAGGCAGGCCTGTAGCCTATAATCCATTTTATTCAGCCTGTATATTGAGCAAGCAGTAAAGTAACCAAAATAAAAATTTAGAGTTGGAATTAAAGTCCAGGGAGAAGAAATAAAAACTTTGACGTTTACCGATGACATTGTAATTCTGTCAGAGACAGCAAAGGACTTGGAAGAGCATGGGCAGTGTCTTGAAAGGAAGATATAAGATGAATATCAACAAATGTAAAACGAGGATAATGGAGCGGATTGTAATTAAATCAGATGATACTGAGGGAATTAGATTAGGAAATGAGACAAGAAAAGTAGTAGATGAGTTTTGCTGTTTGGGAAGCAAAATAACTGATGTTGATCGAAGTAGGAAGGATATAATATGCAGACTGGCAGTGACGAGAAAAGGGTTTCTGAAGAAGAGAAATTTGTTAACATAGAGTATAGATTTAAGTGTCAGGAAGTCCTTCCTGAAGGTATTTGCATGGAGTGTAGCCGTGTATGGGAGTTAAACATGGACGATAAAACTTTACACAAGTAGAGAATAGAAGCTTTTGAAATGTGATGCTACAGAAGAATGCTGAACATCAGATGGGTAGCTCACGTAACTAATGAGGAGGTACTGAAAAGAATTGGCGAGAAGAGAAATTTATTCGTTATTCCTCACCAAAAGATTACAAACTAATTGTTCCTTTTAGAAAAGTTCCCTCAAATGCTGTAATCAGTCTCATGTAAAGAAGATCACATTTGCGAGTAAGCAACATACCATTACATAACATTGTTACTTAAAATGTTACCAAAAGTTCCTAATTTTACATCGTACATTACACCGAACTCTCTTCCACACTTTACGGCTCTTCTCAAACATTTTGTCACCGAAATGTCACAATATTAATCATTTTCGTCGGCATACCTTTCAATAGGTCTGATCACTATGAGGTCCGAGGCCTGACTACTCATCTCTCTACACAAAAGAAGTTTCTGGTTCCCAAAATACACATGAATATGCTAACCTCTGATTGGCAGAGAAACATCTTAGCCAATCTGAAAGCAGCATCAAAAACACTGAATCCCGCATATATACAGAACCAATCCAATTTGTCACTGAATCAGAACAGTAAATTAATATAAATAAATTCTGAAAATGCGCAAATGTAAAATTAACTCCCTCTTAGCAAAACTACATACCGAAATCATAATCTCTTTTCCCCAGTACCATAAACTGACGAAATAGTTTCTAACAGATTCTCTGACACGAATGATTAACACACATGTCATACTCGAACATTCCACACGAGACTACTTATTTCAATATATACTGAAAAACTACATAAAACATTATTTCACATTCCCACGTTCATTCACTCTGATAACTAAGCACAGCTACAATAGTAATTAATAAACCATTAAATTACACAAACTGCAAATAAAAATGACAGTGAAACTTCCTGGCAGATTAAAACAGTGTGCCGCACTGAAACTCGAACTCTGGACCTTTGCCTTTGGCTGGCAAGTGCTCTACCATTCTGGAAACATCCCCTAGGCTGTGGCTAAGCCATGTCTCCGGAATATTCTTTCTTCCAGGAGTGCTAGTTCTGCAAGGTTCGCAGAAGAGCTTCTGTGAAATTTGGAAGGTAGGAGACGAGATACTGGCAGAATTGAAGCTTCGAGGACAGCTCGTGAGTCGTGCTTGGGTAGCTCAGGTGGTAGAGCACTTGCCAGCGAAAGGCAAAGATCCCTAGTTCGAGTCCCTGTCCGGCACACAGTTTTAATCTCCCAGGAAGTTTTATGTCGGCGCACACTCCGCTGCAGAGTGAAAATCTCATTCTAAAAATGACAGTATTTTGACTACAGGTCAAACAGTGTCCGTCTGCTAATGGTCCGTATCAGATCGCACGGAAACTTCATACACTCGAGCATCTGACGGCAAATGTCCTGCACGTGACTCATACTGCAAGTCTGTTCAGTGCTGTTACGGACTCAGTAGGCGCGATACAAGGCGCTTTGCCTCGAATGATTCTCAAATGTTCAAATGTGTGTGAATGCCCAAGGGACCAAACTGCTGAGGTCATCGGTCCCTAGACTTACACACTACTTAAACTAACTTAAAGTTAAGGACAACAAACACACCCATGCCCGTGGGAGGACTCAAACCGCCGACGGGAGGGGCCGCGCAGTCCGTAACATGGCGCCTCTAACCGCGCGGCCACTCCGCGCGGCAATGATTCTCAAATCGTTATAGGCACTGAAAGCTGGCTAAAGCCGGAGATAAGTTCAGCCGAAATTCTTGCGAAAAACCTAAAGGTGTTACGAAAGGATAGACTAAACAAAGTTGGCGGTGGCGTGATTGTTGCTGTTAGAAGTAGTTTATTTTGTCGTGAAATTGAAGTAGCTAGTTTCTGTGAGTCAGTATGGGTAGAGGTCATTGTTGATAACCGGAAAAAAATAATAGTTGGATCCTTTTACCGACCTCTCAGTTCAGATAATACAATTGCTGAAAGATTCAAAGAAAACTTGAGGTTGATTTCGAACACGTACCCGACTCGCACTGTTATATTTGGTGCTGCCTTTAATTCACCTTCCATGCATTGGCGAAAATACGTGTTGAATTGCGTAGTTGCGCATAAAACATCATCCGAAATTGTGCTAAACGAGTTCTGTGAAAATTAATTCAATCAAGAACATCTGCCAACACTGCTAACATAGAAGTGGATATTCTCGGAGTAATGAAGCAAATTAAATCAATTAATAAAAGCATTTCTTCTGCTCCAGACAGCGTACCAGTTAGGTTCCTTTCAAAGCATGCTGATGTAATAGCTCCATGCTTAACAATCCCACACAACCGCTCTCTCGACGAAACATCCGTACCCAAAGACTGGACAGTTGCACAGGTCACACCAATATTGAAGAAAGGCAATAGGAGTAATCCACTAAATTACAGGCCCATATCATTAACGTCGATATGCAGGAGGGTTTTAGAACATATATTGTTTTCGAACATTATGAATTACCGAGAAGAGAACGGTCTATTGACATACAGTCAACACGGATTTAAAAAATATCGATTTTGTAAAATACAACTAGCTCTTTACTCACACGAAGTGTTGAGTACTATCGAAAGGGCATTTCAGATTGATTCCGTGTTTTTAGGTTTCCAGAAGGCTCTTGACATAGCACCTTACAAGTCGCTTGTAATCAAATTACGTGCTTACGCCGTTATGCTATTGGATTCGTAATTTCCTTTCATAGAGGCCACAGTTCCTAGTAACTGACGGAAAGTGATCAAGTAAAATAGAAGTGATTTTTAGTTTCCCCCCAGGTAGTTTTATAGGTCGTCTGCTGTTCCTTACCTATATAAACGATTTAGGAGACAATTTGAGCAGCCATCTTAGATTTTTTTCAGATGATTATATCGTCTGTCCTCTAGTAAAGTCATCAGTAGATCAAGGCAGATTGGAAAACGATTCAGAAAAGATATCTGTATGGTGCGAACATTGACAACTGACCCCAAATAATGAAAAGTGTGAGGTCATCCAAATGAGTGCTAACGGGAATCCGTTAAATTTCGCTTAAACCGTAAATCAGTCAAGTCCGAGGCCGCAAATTCAACTAAAGACCTAGGAATTACGATTACGAACGACTTAAATTGGAAAGAATGGCCGGCCGCTGTGGACGAGCGGTTCTAGGCGCGTCAGCCTATAACACTGCAACAGCGTCATTTACGTAGCTTATTCAATCAAATACCAAGTTTGGCTTAGTACATACGATGTCCCAACAGAACAAATCAGTTCTGTCACGGAAAAGCCATGTATAACACTCCTGTCTGCTACTACTGTACCATAACCTTAAAACTGGAAACAGCTTATGAAATAAAACTATTTTGTTAAAGCAATTATGGTATATAGCAACAGAGCAGTGTTACCCTCTGAGAGGAATTTTGTTAGGTTGACCGTGCTGTACCTGACGGGAATGGCTTATCGAAAATGAAAGTCAGAATTACGTAAATATTCGAAAAGTAACCAACATTATTTTGCCTGTCTGCACTGTTTAATTGATAAAGAAAACGGTCGCCAGCCTAACTAGGCAAGAGAATGATTAATATTCTAGTTCAAAAAGATAGTTATTAGTAACTCTAATGGGTAAACACAACCTATACTTGGCCACACGCGAGTGCAATGAACTCTGACACACTCATATGTTTACGGTAAGAGTGAAACTAACAGTTGGAGCAGCACAAATTATTTGTAAAATTATAACAGGTACAGAAAAACACTATCACTTTCAGGGCTTACACAAACTGAGTGGTCTTTATACTGTTAATATGCACACAAGAGAGACAAACACTTAGTAATCACGAACATATAATTTCCTACTATGCAGTTTTCCACTTTTACTACCGTGAGACATAAAATTAACATTTATGTAAGATACTGACTCACTTTCTGCGATTAACAACAAGCAGTAATGTGATCATTTACTAAGCAAAACTTTATAAGCCTCAGTCTTGAGAAATTTTAATTTGAAGTTGGCAACAACACATAAATAAGCAGTTTTACTAGGACTATTATTTCAGCAAGCATCATTAACTTTAACTCACTCTCTTCCCACATTAACTTTGACTTTCTCTTCACTATATTCAAGAGGCATTAATTAGAAAACTGGGTTTTAATGTACTTTCAGTAAGGACACTCGGTAATCACTTTAGTTCAAATGGAGAGGACCCTGAGAGGTGTTATGATAAGGAGAAAAATCAAGGTAGGTACATAAATTCAGATATAAATTACCTTATATTTCAGCACATTAGCACATCCATTAAGCTGATCCTTCACTGTACATCATTATAGTATTACGTTGCAATGATTGCGCAATGTGGTGGCAACTGCATGTTGGTAGGAGGAATTGCAGGCAGCATTGCTGGACTCGGTCATTTCTTGGTGGCGATGATAGATACAAATTCCAGAATATTTCCAGCTATTTATCCATCCATCCGAGGCCTTGGAAAGAAGCAGGAAAAGCCTCTCTCGAAATCAGCACAATATGCATCTTTTACATGGCAGTGCACGGACTCGTAGCTCGTCCCCGACTCGTAGCTCGTCCCCGACTGGCTATCAGTTCCACCTTTTCCACCTAGGCCAACCACAATTTGCGCGCGCTACACAGTTCTGTTCCCGAGGGGGACCACTACACCTTTTACATACAAACTAACTAGGAACCCTAAGTGAGGATCAGCAGTTTACATAACAGTAAACAATCATTTTAAACAAACAGAACATTTGCACATATAGACATTTCTACAAAAAATTATTCACACAAAATTACAATTATATACAGTAAGTTTTGTTCCCTCCAAATGGGACAAAGCATTTAAACGACTGCATAGAACCAAACCATGACATCAAAGTTTGTGCAAAGAAAGAAATATACAGTTTTATGTTATCGATTCAATCACACACATTTACAGAAGCTCAGCGATGTAACATTAAATGAAACAAAGGCGAAATAAATCAGTACAACATTAGAGCTGTGGTGTTACAAGCCCCGAACCGCGCTGTTGTTACGGTAGCAGGTTCGAATCCTGCCTCGGGCATGGATGTGTGTGATGTCCTTAGGTTAATTAGGTTTAATTAGTTCTAAGTCTAGGGGACTGATGATCTTAGATGTTAAGTCCCATAGTGCTTAGAGCCATTTGAACCATTTTTTTGGGAAGAATGTATAGAAAATGTTGTGAGAAAGGCGAACCAAAGACTGCGTTTTATTGGCAGAACACTTAGAAGATGTAGCAGATCTACTAAAGAGACTGCCTACACAAAACTTGTCCGTCCCCTTTCGCAGTACTGCTGCGCGGTGTGGGATTCTTAACAGATGGGGTTAACGGATTACGTCGGGAGAGTTCAAAACAGGGCAGCACGTTTTATGTATTATGGAGGAATATGGGAGAGAGTGTCACTGACATGATACAGAATTTGTGGTGGACATCACTAAAACAAAGGCGTTTCTCGTTGCGGCTGGATCTTCTCACGAAATTTCTGTCAACAATTTTCTCCTCCGAATGCGATAATATTTTGTTGTCGCCGAGCTAATTGCGAGAAACGATCACCACGATAAACTGAGGGAAATCAGAGCTGGCACGGAAAGATATAGGTGATCATTTTTCTTTAGCACGCTGTGCGAGAGTGAAATAATAGAGAATTATTATGAAGGTGTTGGATGAACCCTCTGCCAGGCACTTAAGTGTGATTTGCAGAATATCGATGTAGATGTAGCAGGCTACGTTGCGTGGCCCGCTCTGCGTGTTTATTTCAGTTCCAGTATTTAATCTCCTTCCTGGTCTTTCCTCTCTCCATCTTCTCTGCCCCCTCTCTCTGTTCATCTCCTACTCCATCTTCTCTCTGTCTACCTCCTACTCCCCCTTCTCTCTGTCCACCCCTTCCGCAGCCCACTCTCTGTCCACATCCTCACCCCTCTGTCAGTCCATCTGCTACTCCCTTCTCTCTTCATCCATTTCCTTCTCCCCTATTCTCCTTCCAATTTCTCTTTCCTTTCTATGTCCATCTCCTCTTCCTCCATCTCCCGTCCATCTCCTCCTCTACCCCTTTTCTGTCCATCTTCTCATCCTCCTCTCTCTCCGTCGTACGAAGATATAATATCGTGGCTACATCCAGCAGCGTATCTGGGTGCTGTCTGCTAAATGTGTTACAAATGGAGTTAGTAGCAAAGAAGTAATAAATTTAAACGTCTTGACATCATGCCTGATGCGACAGTTTAACTGTATGAACAGCGAAAATGTAGTAAGTGATAAACTTCTTCCCTTCCATCATTTTGTGTGGGTTGTAAGCGAGAAAGGCCTGAATCATGTGTAAAGTCACTAAGAGCTGACATTCTCAAATACTAGATAGCTCGCATAGTAGCTATACATTATGCAACGTGTACATTATGCAACAAATAGAGTGGGTCAAACACAATGAAGATTGTATAAGTATTGTATTCTTCACTTTGAATCGTACCGTGCAGCACATATCAACCAATGTGGCACAAAGCCGTATATTGCTAACAATAATATTCCTGACCCATGAGCTCCAGTTAGAGATAGCTTAGACGACATGTCTGTCAATAACGCAAATTGGGCTTTAGTACAGAATTTATCTAATAGGCCACCCTTCGGTTTAATGCACGTTTCTTAGTAGTTCTGACACGGCACCACCACGTGTTACGCAAGTACTGTTGAGAATAGGCATTGAGAGTGGATGAAAAACATCCTTCAAAGGGTTCAGTAGGCCGCACTAATGATATGTCTTTCTTTTTTCCAGTGCAAAACCGTAGTTGTCCGCTACAAGGACGACAACCAGCCGCTTGTAACAGTGTCTGCATCTGTGCTCAGATACCACGTAATACTTTCCTTTTACGTAATTGATTTATCCGTCTTTCAATTGGCTAATTAATCTGTTGACAGCGCTACGTGTTTCTCTGCGCTTATTCCTGATCAAGGCACCTAGAGACGTATTTCCCGTGCGTCACTGCTTGCAGATCCCGGAAAAAAATGTTACGCTACGCCACATACGTACGTGAGACAAGGCTATTTGAATATCGTAGGTTGTGAATACGTTGACAAGTTCATGAGCTTTTTATTTTATCTTCCCTTCTGAAATCTAGAAGTGTGTCGTAAGGGAAATAGCCAGACTTACAATTGGAGAGACAGTGGCCTGTGTCTTCTATTTTTTAGAATTTCCATATTTTCAGAAATTACTTCATAAAAACGCACAGACTGCCTTTCGTCACGCTTCGATAGGCAATGTTTGCTTTATATCCAATGGCCGTGCTGTCTGTGCATGTTTATAGCTCTAGAAAGGATTAGACAAGTCGAAAATACAGACCAGTTGTTTGGCAGATGGGCATCAGTTGTAGTTTCTCCTTTATCCTTGACATGTCTTTAGTTGTTTTCATTACAAATGTTTGATGATAGCCCGCGACCATAAAAACAATGGAATTGTTTATAAAATAACTTTTTCTGCTACCAGTCGCTGATTTCTTTCAATTCATGTTTTTTCAACACGTTTTGGGAAGTTATTCCCATTTTCATGTGCGTTTTTCGTACAGTTTTATGTCATTTATTCGTGATGTTTCAGATATGTGAGGTACTGCATTATTCTCTTGTCTTTACAGCAATTCATAAGAAATCCTGTCAACTTTTAATTAATGATAGATGTTTACTTAATGTTAGTGGCTAATTCTGAAAAAAAGTACTTACAATTTTCTTATAGTCCCTTTGTACAGGAACACTCACATGTTACACATCACACACATTTTTCTGTGCGCAATACCCAATGAAAACAGCAAAAGTACAAAAATAAATCGGTTACAGACAAATTATGTCTGCATACAATCGACAGGGATAACGCTAAAGATCGGCCACAAAGTTTGATGTACTACCTTCTGTACAAAAGATATAATCTGGATAATTATTTTCTTTTATACATTTACAAAGCTACTTTTTCCTATGATCGCTATTTTTATTTCTCTATACTATTGATGCATCTGAAGAAATTCTCTGCTTCACTTTCCTGTTTTTCATTTGGTATTTGATTTTTATATTTCTTCTGATGTGAATATGTCTCCAGTTATTCCAATAGATTAACTTGGTGATATTCACTTAGTCGATGGAATACCTTGATATTTTGCTCTACTTTTCCAAATGCGTGTCCTGTGTTGCGTCTGCATGTGGTTATTGCTGATGTTGTGTGTCTGTTGCTGTGTAGGATTTGATGTGCTCTGTATTCCTGGACTGGAAATCTTGGCGTGTTTGTCCTGGGTAGGACACAGAGCATTCCTAGCCCAGCCTTTTATAATTCCAGAATCAGAATACGACTCATGAGTGCACTTCATGTTATGTATTACACTGAAGAACCAAAGAAACTGGTACACCTCCCTAATATCGTATAGGGCCCACGCGAGCACACAGAAGTGCCGCAACACTACTGTCTGAAGTAGTACTGGAGGGATTTGACGCCATGAATCCTGCAGGGCTCTCTACAAATCCGTAAGGGTACGAGGGGGTGAAGTTCTCTTCTAAAGAGCACTTTGCAAGGCATCCCAGATATGCTCAATAATGTTCATGCCTCGGGAGTTTGGCGGTCAGCGGAAATGTTCAGACTCAGAACAGAGTTCCTGGAGCCACTCTGTAGCAATTCTGGAAGTGTGAGATGTCGCAGTGTCCTGTTGGAATTGTCCAAGTCCGTCGGAATGTGCAATGGACATGAATGGATGCAGGTGATCAGACAGGATGCTTATGTACGTGTCACCAGTCAGAATCGTATCTAGTTGTATGACGGGTCCCATACAACCCCAACTGGACACGCCTCACATCATTACAGAGCCTCCACCAGCTTGAACAGTCCCCTGCTGACATGCAGGGTGGATTCATGAGGTTGTCTGCATACCCGTACATGTCCATTCACTCGATACAATTTGAAACGAGACTCGTCCGACCAGGCAACATGTTCCCAGTCATCAACAGCCCAATGTCGGTGTTGATGGGCCCAGTCGAGGCGTAAAGCTTTGTGTCAGGCAGTCATCAAGAGTACACGAGTGGGACTTCGGCTCCGAAAGCCCATGTCGATGATGTTTCATTGAATGGTTCGCACGCTGGCACTTTTGGATGGCCCAGCATTGAAATCTGCAGCAGTTTGCGGAAGGGTTGCACTTCTGTCACGTTGAACGATTCTTTTCAGTCGACGTTGGTCCCGTTCTTGCAGGATCTTTGACCGGCCTCAGCGTTGTCGGAGATTTGATGAGTTACCGGACTCCTGATATTCACGGTACACTCGTGAAATGGTCGTACGGGAAAATCCCCATTTCATCATTATCTCGGAGATGCTGTGTCCCACCGCTCGTGTGCCGACTATAACACCACGTTCAGACTCACTTAAATCTTGATAACCTGCCATTGTGACAGCAGTAACCTATGTAACAGCGGCACCAGACACTTGTTGTCTCATATAGCGTTATACCGCAATCTTAAGTGCATTTGGTATAGATTAACTAAATAAATACGTTCATTAGTGTGCCCTTCAAGCTTGCCTTTAAAGGTTTTCCTTTTATTTCCGTATTCTTCCAGTAGGCCTAATCGCAAAAAGTTCGTTTTGGTTACATTCGGCTGTTCTTGAACGTGCATATTTTTAGCGTTGTACCACAAATTTATGTGCATTTGCTAATAGTTTACTTACATGTTGTTGTTGTTGTGGTCTTCAGTCCTGAGACTGGTTTGATGCAGCTCTCCATGCTACTCTATGCTGTGCAAGCTTCTTCATCTCCCAGTACCTACTGCAACCGACATCCTTCTGAATTTGCTTAGTGTATTGATCTCTTGGTCTCCCTCTACGATTTTTACCCTCCACGCTGCCCTCCAATGCTAAATTTGTGATCCCTTGATGCCTCAAAACATGTCCTACCAACCGATCCCTTCTTCTAGTCAAGTTGTGCCACAAACTTCTCTTCTCCCCAATCCTATTCAATACAAACTCATTAGTTACGTGATCTACCCACCTTATCTTCAGCATTCCTCTGTAGCACCACATTTCAAAAGCTTCTATTCTCTTCTTGTCCAAACTGGTTATCGTCCATATTTCACTTCCATACATGGCTACACTCCATACAAATACTTTCAGAAACGACTTCCTGACACTTCAATCTATATTCGATGTTAACAAATTTCTCTTCTTCAGAAAAGCTTTCCTTACAATTGCCAGTCTACATTTTATATCCTCTCTACTTCGACGATCATCAGTTATTTTACTCCCTAAATAGCAAAACTCCTTTGCTACTTTAAGTGTCTCATTTCCTAATCTAATACCCACAGCATCACCCGATTTAATTTGACTATATTCCATTATCCTCGTTTTGCTTTTGTTGATGTTCATCTTATATCCTCCTTTCAAGACACTGTCCATTCCGTTCAACTGGTCTTCCAAGTCCTTTGCTGTCTCTGACAGAATTACAGTGTCATCGGCGAACCTCAAAGTTTTTATTTCTTCTCCATGGATTTTAATACCTACTCCGAATTTTTCTTTTGTTTCTTTTACTGCTTGCTCAATATACAGATTGAATAACATCGGGGACAGGCTACAACCCTGTCTCACTCCTTTCCCAACCACTGCTTCCCTTTCATGCCCCTCGACTCTTATAACTGCAATCTGGTTTCTGTACAAATTGTAAATAGCCTTTCGCTCCCTGTATTTTACCCCTGCCACCTTCAGAATTTGAAAGAGAGTGTTCCAGTTAACGTTGTCAAAAGCTTTCTCTAAGTCTACAAATGCTAGGAACGTAGGTTTGCCTTTTCTTAATCTTTCTTCTAAGATAAGTCGTAAGGTTTAGTATTGCTTCACGTGTTCCAACATTTCTACGGAATCCAAACTGATCTTCCCCGAGGTCCGTTTCTACCAGTTTTTCCATTCGTCTGTAAAGAATTCGCCTTAGTATTTTGCAGCTGTGACTTATTAAACTGATAGTTCGGTAGTTTTCACATCTGTCGACACTTGCTTTCTTTGGGATTGGAATTATTATATTCTTCTTGAAGTATGTGGGTATTTCCCCTGTCTCATACATCTTGCTCACCAGATAGTATAGTTTTGTCATGACTGACTCTCCCAAGGCCATCAGTAGTTCTAATGGAATGTTGTCTACTCCCGGGGCCTTGTTTCGACTCAGGTCTTTGAGAGCTCTGTCAAACTCTTCACGCAGTATCTTATCTCCCATTTCATCTTCATCTACATCCTCTTCCATTTCCATAATATTGTCCTCAAGTACATCGCCCTTGTATAGACCCTCTATATACTCCTTCCACCTTTCTGCCTTCCCTTCTTTGCTTAGAACTGGGTTGCCATCTGAGCTCTTGATATTCATACAAGTGGTTCTCTTCTCTCCAAAGGTCTCTTTCATTTTCCTGTAGGCTGTATCTATCTTACCCCTAGTGAGACAAGCTTCTACATCCATAAATTTGTCCTCTAGCCATCCCTGCTTAGCCATTTTGCACTTCCTGTCGATCTCATTTTTGAGACTTTTGTATTCCTTTTTGCCTGCTTCATTTACTGCATTTTTATATTTTCTCCTTTCATCAATTAAATTCAATATTTCTTCTGTTACCCAAGGATTTCTATTAGCCCTCGTCTTTTTACCTAGATCCTCTGCTGCCTTTACTACTTCATCCCTCAGAGCTACCCATTCTTCTTCTACTGTATTTCTTTCCCCCATTCCTGTCAATTGTTCCCTTATGCTCTCCTTGAAACTCTGTACAACCTCTGGTTCTTTCAGTTTATCCAGGTCCCATCTCCTTAAATTCCCGCCTTTTTGCAGTTTCTTCAGTTTCAATCTGCAGTTCATAACCAATAGATTGTGGTCAGAATCCACATCTGCCCCTGGAAATGTCTTACAATTTAAAACCTGGTTCCTAAATCTCTGTCTTACCATTATGTAATCTATCTGATACCTTTTAGTATCTCCAGGATTCTTCCAGGTATACAACCTTCTTTCATGATTCTTGAACCAAGTGTTAGCTATGAAAAGTTATGCTCCGTGCAAAATTCTACAAGGCGGCTTCCTCTTTCATTTCTTCCCCCCAATCCATATTCACCTACTATGTTTCCTTCTCTCCCTTTTCCTACTGGCGAATTCCAGTCACCCATGACTATTAAATTTTCCTCTCCCTTCACTACCTGAATAATTTCTTTTATCTCGTCGTACATTTCATCAATTTCTTCATCATCTGCAGAGCTAGTTGGCATATAAACTTGTACTACTGTAGTAGGCATGGGCTTTGTGTCTATCTTGGCCACAATAATGCGTTCACTATGCTGTTTGTAGTAGCTAACCCGCACTCCTATATTTTTATTCATTATTAAACCTACTCCTGCATTACTCCTATTTGATTTTGTATTTATAACCCTGTAATCACCCGACCAAAAGTCTTGTTCCTCCTGCCACCGAACTTCACTAATTCCCACTATATCTAACTTTAACCTATCCATTTCCCTTTTTAAATTTTCTAACCTACCTGCCCGATTAAGGGATCTGACATTCCACGCTCCGATCCGTAGAATGCCAGTTTTCTTTCTCCTGATAACGACGTCCTCTTGAGTAGTCCCCGCCCGGAGATCCGAATGGGGGACTATTTTACCTCCGGAATATTTTACCCAAGAGGACGCCATCATCATTTAATCATACAGTAAAGCTTTAGGACATAAAGCATGGTAAGCCTCCTTGTCAGTTGACAGTTTATGAAATTAAATTGTCCAGATATCTTCTCTATTTTCATCTCATTGTCAAAGTTCCTTCTAATTGACATACCATAATAGTTCTACAAACTGACTCCCTGCCTGCGAGTCTACCTTTCCCAGATGTTAGTTTTCCATCTGGTAATTTGACGCCTTTCATATCGTTCCTGAACTTCCAAAGGCAGGTTCCCATTCTTTTCTGGAAAAGCCCAATACAGTCCAGCTTAAATCTAACAAAGAAACATTTAAAGCAAGCAGCTAATATGTGCACGACTTCAAGATCTTATCAAGATCTGACTGAATATTTGTGCAATGTCTCTCAGACTGTACTTCATTATGAGTAACTGGATCATCTGCAGAAAGTCCGAGGTTACTATTAATAATGTCCGCTAGATCAACCAGTATACAACATGGACAACAAGAGCCCAACAGAGTTCCCTAGGATGTCCCCAAAGATACTTCCACATCTGCCTAAGGTAACGCCCTCTTTAACAATAAATCCTCAACCCATTCATAAATTTCTCCTGATGGCCCCAACGATCGTATTTTTTATTATAAACGTAGGTGTGGTACTCGTCAAATGCTTTTCGAAAATCGAGGAATACTGCAGCTACTTGACTGTCTTGATCTGTGGATTTCAATATGTCACACGAAAAAAGTGCGAGTTAGGTTTCATTTGATCGATGTCTTCCAAAAATGTTGTGGATGGCATCGATGAAGTAATTCTGTTCAATATACCTGATTACGTTTGAGCTCAGAATATATTCAAAGTGTTCTTTGTGTAATTCGAGTTTCCTTTTTAAAATTATCCCTAGAATATTAATATTTATTGTAAGTCGGGAGCACTTCTTACTCGCAGTGACACAATAAATTTTATGGGGGATACCTTGAACTAACCCTCCAAAGGCTGATATGAGGCCACTGCTCAACTTTCCTTAAGGAATTGTTCTGGTAACTGATTAAAACATCGGTAGTTTATGAAATACTCGGCAAATCCAAGTTCATATTGGCAATCAAAAGCAATATTTTGACATATACCCACCACCCTGTCTTTGGTTTTTATTTTTACATTTTTGTAGTGTTTTTCGTTTTTGTGTGCTTTTAGACCTACATACATGGCAACCCAGTTAATTCAATGTATTATAAACACGATTTGCATGCGAATGGAACTGGTAATTTGTGAGGGAACCCATTTTTATTTTGTCGCACTTAATATCGCATAAAATTGGCTTTCAGAATAATTGTAAATTATATGAAAGTATAATTAAGAGACATTCTGTAATTATGACATATCATTTGGTCTATCCCATTATAAGGATGTCACAAGCTCCCATTACAAGAGAAGCTTCCTCAGCTAAAACAGTATCTAGAGAAAATCAGCAGTGAGAGGCAGTCCTATTGTTCTCACACAAAGCATATCAATTCAGATGGCAGCGTATTTTAGTTTTCAGTAATGGTACGATACCAAAACTGGCAACAGTCATATTAGGGTGTGTTAAATAGATGTATTTCTTTGTGCTGGAAAGACCAAACAAATATTCCATAAAGCTTTGTTTGTTACCCAAACATCAAAATCATCTCAGATGTGCAATAAAGCTGGAAATGTGCAATTGTGGACGAAAGGAAATCAAATAAGATAAGTAGATTCACCAAAATGGATTTGGGTAGCTTCAAATGACGGCTCAGACAATTAAATTTGAGGAAACAATAGCAGTTATAACATCATAGATAGATGTCCCTTCAGTGCTTTTCTACACATTATAATCTAGACAAGGGGTCAAAGTCTGTATCAAATTTATTTTGGTGTATAGTACTATGAGTCTAAAAATCATTGCTCAGATGAAACTTTTTTTACCATCAAAATCATACAACATCAAGAAGGAAATGTACAGGAAATAGAAAGTTAAGACTTTTATTGCGTTTTAAAGAGGTATCTATGGGAAGTATGGTTACCTTCTCTATACAATACTAGCGAAGCCAGCAATGCTTTACAATTGCTAAATATGTAAGGGTAGTGGATATGTGCCCTAATCTGTTTGTCCATCTCCCCCTTCTCCCCCTCTCTTTGTCCATGACTTCCCCTCTCTCTGTCTCCTCCTCCTCATATGTCTCTCCACCTTTGTCGATCTACTCCTTCCCCCTCTCCATCTCCATATCCTCCCCACCCTGTCTGGTCATCTATGTCCCCCAACCCTTCTGATCTTGAGCAATATTTATTGTTATTGCCAACGAAACACTAATGGAAACTGAAGTCATTTAAAATGAATGTGTAAATTGGATGTGATTATTGGTAACCGGGGTATGAGCAACCTCTCCTTGCTGCTGGATCTATGAGAATAGAAGCTTCAATGACAGTATTTTGCACAGTTGTAACCTGAAAATCAGCAATCAGAATTCAGATTCTATAAGAGTATTCTATCATAAGCTGATAACCTATAAATACAACTTTTCTGTTTTCTGTCAAAACCAATTGCAAGGAACAAAACAAAACAGCTCACAGTTATGTATACAATTTTTGTTTAAAATTATACAGAAGGAGAAACTGTATACTGACTGTGTCTGTCCAACTGGTTATTAGAGTATCACATAAAAATTTGAAGTAAATCAGTCAAGAACCTTATGAGTTTTTTTGTTAAAGATGTTTCCCTTTTATAAAGCATATATATATTTATTTACCATTTATGTTTAAAAAAGATGTAACCTATGTCCCTCTCAACATTTAGTAGGCTATCATCTAATCATCTGAAGTAAACTGTTCCAGTCCTCTTTATATATATATATATATATATATATATATATATATATATATATATATATATATATATATATATATATATATATATACAGGGTGTTTCAAAAATGACCGGTATATTTGAAACGGCAATAAAAACTAAACGAGCAGTGATAGAAATACACCGTTTGTTGCAATATGCTTGGGACAACAGTACATTTTCAGGCGGAAATTACAGTAGTTACAATTTTCAACAACAGATGGCGCTGCAAGTGATGTGAAAGATATAGAAGACAACGCAGTCTGTGGGTGTGCCATTCTGTACGTCGTCTTTCTGCTGTAAGCGTGTGCTGTCCACAACGTGCAAGTGTGCTGTAGACAACATGGTTTATTCCTTAGAACAGAGGATTTTTCTGGTGTTGGAATTCCACCACCTAGAACACAGTGTTGTTGCAACAAGACGAAGTTTTCAACGGAGGTTTAATGTAACCAAAGGACCGAAAAGCGATACAATAAAGGATCTGTTTGAAAAATTTTAACGGACTGGGAACGTGACGGATGAACGTGCTGGAAAGGTAGGGCGACCGCGTACGGCAACCACAGAGGGCAACGCGCAGCTAGTGCAGCAGGTGATCCAACAGCGGCCTCGGGTTTCCGTTCGCCGTGTTGCAGCTGCGGTCCAAATGACGCCAACGTCCACGTATCGTCTCACGTGCCAGAGTTTACACCTCTATCCATACAAAATTTAAACGCGGCAACCCCTCAGCGCCGCTACCATTACTGCACGAGAGACATTCGCTAACGATATAGTGCACAGGATTGATGACGGCGATATGCACGTGGGCAGCATTTGGTTTACTGACGAAGCTTATTTTTACCTGGACGGCTTCGTCAATAAACAGAACTGGCGCATATGAGGAACCAAAAAGCCCCATGTTGCAGTCCCATCGTCCCTGCATCCTCAAAAAGTACTGGTCTGGGCCGCCATTTCTTCCAAAGGAATCATTGGCCCATTTTTCAGATCCGAAACGATTACTGCATCACGCTATCTGGACATTCTTCGTGAATTTGTGGCGGTACTAACTGCCTTAGACGACACTGCGAACACCTCGTGGTTTATGCAAGATGGTACCCGGCCAAATCGCACAGCCGACGTCTTTAATTTCCTGAATGAATATTTCGATGATCGTGTGATTGCTTTGGGCTATCTGAAACATACAGGAGGCGGCGTGGATTGGCCTCCCTATTCGCCAGACATGAACCCCTGTGACTTCTTTCTGTGGGGCACTTGAAAGACCAGGTGTACCGCCAGAATCCAGAAACAATTGAACAGCTGAAGCAGTACATCTCATCTGCATGTGAAGCCATTCCGCCAGACACGTTGTCAAAGGTTTCGGGTGATTTCATTCAGAGACTACGCCATACTATTGGTACACATGGTGGATATGTGGAAAATATCATACTATAGAGTTTCCCAGACCGCAGCGCCATCTGTTGTTGAAAATTGTAACTACTGTAATTTCCAAAGTTTGTCTGCCTGAAAATGTACTGTTGTCCCAAGCATATTGCAACAAACGGTGTATTTCTATCGCTGCTCGTTTAGTTTTTATTGCTGTTTCAAATATACTGGTCATTTTTGAAACACCCTGTATATATATATATATATATATATATATATATATATATATATATATGTGTGTGTGTGTGTGTGTGTGTGTGTGTGTGTGTGTGTGAAAATTTGTAACTGCATATTAAATTTTTGAAGAAAAACAGTAAGAATGTATTGAGATTTTTGCTATATATATATACACTCCTGGAAATGGAAAAAAGAACACATTGACACCGGTGTGTCAGACCCACCATACTTGCTCCCGACACTGCGAGAGGGCTGTACAAGCAATGATCACACGAACGGCACAGCGGACACACCAGGAACCGCGGTGTTGGCCGTCGAATGGCGCTAGCTGCGCAGCATTTGTGCACCGCCGCCGTCAGTGTCAGCCAGTTTGCCGTGGCATACGGAGCTCCATCGCAGTCTTTAACACTGGTAGCATGCCGCGACAGCGTAGACGTGAACCGTATGTGCAGTTGACGGACTTTGAGCGAGGGCGTATAGTGGGCATGCGGGAGGCCGGGTGGACGTACCGCCGAATTGCTCAACACGTGGGGCGTGAGGTCTCCACAGTACATCGATGTTGTCGCCAGTGGTCGGCGGAAGGTGCACGTGCCCGTCGACCTGGGACCGGACCGCAGCGACGCACGGATGCACGCCAAGACCGTAGGATCCTACGCAGTGCCGTAGGGGACCGCACCGCCACTTCCCAGCAAATTAGGGACACTGTTGCTCCTGGGGTATCGGCGAGGACCATTCGCAACCGTCTCCATGAAGCTGGGCTACAGTCCCGCACACCGTTAGGCCGTCTTCCGCTCACGCCCCAACATCGTGCAGCCTGCCTCCAGTGGTGTCGCGACAGGCGTGAATGGAGGGACGAATGGAGACGTGTCGTCTTCAGCGATGAGAGTCGCTTCTGCCTTGGTGCCAATGATGGTCGTATGCGTGTTTGGCGCCGTGCAGGTGAGCGCCACAATCAGGACTGCATACGACCTAGGCACACAGGGCCAACACCCGGCGTCATGGTGTGGGGAGCGATCTCCTACACTGGCCGTACACCACTGGTGATCGTCGAGGGGACACTGAATGGTGCACGGTACATCCAAACCGTCATCGAACCCATCGTTCTACCATTCCTAGACCGGCAAGGGAACTTGCTGTTCCAACAGGACAATGCACGTCCGCATGTATCCCGTGCAACCCAACGTGCTCTAGAAGGTGTAAGTCAACTACCCTGGCCAGCAAGATCTCCGGATCTGTCCCCCATTGAGCATGTTTGGGACTGGATGAAGCGTCGTCTCACGCGGTCTGCACGTCCAGCACGAACGCTGGTCCAACTGAGGCGCCAGGTGGAAATGGCATGGCAAGCCGTTCCACAGGACTACATCCAGCATCGCTACGATCGTCTCCATGGGAGAATAGCAGCCTGCATTGCTGCGAAAGGTGGATATACACTGTACTAGTGCCGACATTGTGCATGCTCTGTTGCCTGTGTCTATGTGCCTGTAGTTCTGTCAGTGTGATCATGTGATGCATCTGACCCCAGGAATGTGTCAATAAAGTTTCCCCTTCCTGGGCCAATGAATTCACGGTGTTCTTATTTCAATTTCCAGGAGTGTACATATATATATATATATATATATATATATATATATATATATATATATATATAATTTAAACTAGATTGGTTAAGAACTTTTTTAGATTTTTGCTGTCAATGTTTCCCCTTAATATATCATGTATATTTACATACAATATATATCTGAAAATGTGTAGCCTATGTCTATCCAAATTTTTATTAGGATATCATGTAAAAATATGAAGCAAATGGATCAAGAACTTCTTAAGATTTTTAGTAACAACCTTAAACAATTACTTGTCTTCATATAATAATAAAGATTGTATTTAGCTCTTTATATACCCTGAATATTTTTAAAAATGTCACCTATGTGTCTGCACATTTAGTAGGGCATCATGCAAAAATTAGAATAAATTGATGAAGAACTTTTGAGATTTTTCCTTACATCTACCCTTCATATACTACATATATATTTACATACAATATATATTTAAATATGTTGCCTATGTCCCTCCAAAAACTTATTAGAGTATCACGTTATAATCTGAAGTAAATTGGTCAAGAAATTTTTGAGCTTTTGTTAACAGCCTTAAACACCGACTTGTTATTGTATAGCAGTATAGATTGTTTTTGATGGATACACATTTTATTTACTCTACATATGGTGCTTTAGAAAAAAAATTCACAATCCAACAGAGAATGGAAATTTGCAATTAAGCAAACACACTTTTCTTATGTCAATACTTTGTAAGATACTCCAAAGAGCAAAACATGTTGCTCTGAGCTTCTGGATAAGTTTATCTGTATGTACACCTCATTTAACTTGTTTCTCAGTTGGACACCAGAGGAAATTTACGCGTGATATTTCACGTCATATATGACCATGAGTATCTAATCCTAGTGCTAGCAGGTAATTTTAGCTAGTACGGTACTGTATAATATGAGTTCTGTGTAATTAAGTCTTAAATTTTTGTTATGAATCAGTTATCATCTGAACTGTATCTTATAACGATGAGCAACAATGCTTGATTAATATGCCTGCATCATCAGCAAATACTGCAATCTGTGAACTGTCCTTCAAAGCCACTGGAAGATCATTTATACAAGTAAATACAAGAGTGAACCAAGTACTGAACGCTGTGGGACTCTACACATTATTATTGTCCCATTATAAGGTTACTTTCATTCCTGTAACTATGCAGCATTGAGATTTTTATTATGAAGGTAAATTTCCATCCTGTCAAAAGGAATTCCATAACATTTTGTTTTCCCAAGTAAAATCCTATAGTCCATATAAATCAAGGACACAACATATACCAGTGGGGTAATTTTTCTTGATTATTTTTGCCAGAACTTCATTTGTATTGTCTTTTTGTCTTCATTTTGATGAATTCTCACAAAATCTAACCTGCCAGGTAGTTAAAAAGTTCTTTTCTTTTCTGCACTGCATCTGATCATACTGTCTATTTTCACTAATGTGTAGTCAAAGGAACCAAATTGCACTGTTGTGACGCTGTTATAACAAATCTTATGACAACTGTTAATCACTGTGGTGTTCGGCATTTGACTGTGCATATCTTAAATACTTTCAGATAAATTTAAATTGTATGGAGTTAAACATGTGTCACATATAAACAACAAATGGTTTGTCATATATTCAACTAATATGAGGTATTGAATCTTTTTATGATGCTCAGTTGATAAGAAATTAGCTTGACTGAACACACATAAAAATCCATGTACAATGGAATATGGTACTCAGGCTGATGGCATTCTTGTTAAAGTTACTTCAAATTTATACATAAGAAAGGAAATGGTTCTTATTGCCGACAATGGAAACAGTTTTATCACATCTATCAAAGGTGGACCAACAGAACAAATGACAAATGAAAATTAGTTTAAAATTGTCGATTGATTAATGAATTGTATCTTAACCTATAGAAATACTATGGTTTATTCAGTTCTGTACAAGGTGCTAAATGAATTGATCAGATGCAATAGAGCATGGGAAAAGGCGATGGATAAAACAGAATGTTCAAAATCCTTGTCATATATACGCTTGAAATCTTGATTTTAAATTACATATTATAAGTGTCTGAAAAGTTATTTTTATAAATCTCTGCAGTATACACAATTGCTGATTGTTGCTATGACAAGTTAATTAACATTGCACTGTTTCACCTTCTTGGGCAGTTTTCCACTTATAGATGAGCATTCTTTCAATGAAAATGAACATTGATGATATGCAGTATTCATCCTCTGACCTTACATGAATCATTTCACTCATTGCATATACAAAGAAACAGCCTCTAAAAATATTTATTACCTTGAAAAGTTTGTAATTAACAAGAAGTCAAAATTTAAAAACATCAGCAATGTCCATAAACAGAAGAGTACAGCCAAACT
The DNA here is from genome assembly GCF_021461385.2 of Schistocerca piceifrons. Lineage (NCBI taxonomy): Eukaryota > Metazoa > Arthropoda > Insecta > Orthoptera > Acrididae > Schistocerca > Schistocerca piceifrons. The sequence continues at coordinate 82,358,096 of NC_060141.1, forward strand.
GTTCACAACCAAAAGACTAGTTTCAG